>NW_027469567.1:0-100346 GCF_051020765.1 Lasioglossum baleicum
TTGTGATTCTTCCGATTTTTTTTTCGTATTTTTCAATTTCGTCTTTATGAAATTGTATTTCCCAGTAATAGTGCCTTTGAAATTAATCGATTATTCGTTTATGACATTATTCTGTTAAACTTATTGTTATTTTATATGATTGTCTCTATACGAACGTACGGTACCAGTGTAACACAACTGGCGATGTCTTGTAGTTGCGTACGGCACAGCAAAGCAGCAGTGCTGTGCGATCATCGTTAATTTCTCTAACCTAAATAATGAAACTCATGAATATTTTCCAGTCTGCATTTATTTATATATACTGCCACTTACTGTTACGATATTTTCGATTTTCTTCGATTTTTTCAATTTTTCGTGGAAAAAACTCAGATTGATAGTAAAAGCACCTTTGGAATTTTTTGTGTCATCATTTATGACATTATTATGTTGACCTTATTCGTATTTGATATCATGGTCTGTATACGTACCCACGCTGCCGGAGAGACACTAATGGCGATGTCCTGTATTTGCGTACGACAGATCGAAGCGGCACTACTGGAGGCTCGTAGTTAATTTCGTTAAACTTAATTTTGTATGGTATGCATTTAATCCCGGTCATCCATTTGTTTGATCATACAGTAATTTACTGCTTTCATATCTTCGATTTTTTTTCACAATTGTCAATTTTCAATTATGAGAGTTGTATTCCTTAATAATAATGCCTTTTGAGTTTGTTGAGCTTACGTTTATGATAATATTATGTTAAACTTATTGTTATCTTATATGATTGTCTGTGTACATACCGACGGTTCCAGTGCGACACGACTGGAATGACCTCGCAGTTGTGTTCGGTAGTTCGGAGCGATGCTTCTGTATGGTCTTCGTTAACTTCTATAACCTGGATATTATACTGCAGAGACTCTTTTGCAGTCTTCCTTGTAGTTTAAGTGACTGTAATTTACTGATATGAGATATTCAATGTTTCCCAATATTATCAATTTTGAGTTTAAAGGATGGTGTTTCTTAGTAACAGCGTCTGTGGCGTTTAATGCGTGTACGTTTATGTCAATATTTTGTTAAACTGATTCTTATCTTATACGATGGTCTATATATATATATATACCAACGCTGTTTGAGGGACACGACTGTCGAGCACTTGTAGTAGCGTACCGCAAATCTGAGCGGCACTGCTGGAAGGTCTAGGCCAATTTCTTTAGTCTTGAGATTGTACAGTGTGCATTCTTCCCTGGATTCCATTTATTTATGCATACTGTAATTTACTGACGTGACATTTTCAATTTCTATGAAAATTCCAAATTTTTGTTTTCAGAAATTGTATTTATCAGTGAAAGTGTCATTGAAATTGGTCGAGTGTACGTTTATGACAATATTATGATGAAACTTATTTTTATTTTACATAATTGTCTTTATACGTACATACGCCTCCGGAGAGACGCGCTTGTTATGGTTTTGCAGGTGCGTTCGGCACATCGGGCCGACACTATGGTATTATCGTCGTTAATTTCTCTATCCTTGATATTGTGCCGAATGCAATTTTTCAATATTCACTATTTATTACTACATTCTGTGATCTACTGTTATGATATTTCCGGCTTTTTTCAAATCCTCCAATTTTTTGTTGCAGAAATTGTATTTTATAGGAGATGTGGGAATATCACAGCAGTAAAATAGAGTATGTACAAATAAATGAAAAACTGGGAATAAATTCCTACTGTACAGTATCAAGGTTAAAAACATTATCGTCGCTCCGACCTGCCGTTCGCAACAGCAAAGCCACTACAGCACTGTCTTTCCGGAAGCGTAGGTGCGCATACTGGCAACCGTATGAAATAACAGTAAGTATAGCAAAATATTATCATAATCGTACACTTAACTAATTCCAAAGATACTTTTAATAAGAAATACAATAATTGAAATAAAAATTGGAAACATCGGAGAAAATTAAGGACATCGCAAGAGTAAATCACGGCATTTCTAAACAAACATCGAATTGCGAAAGACTGAATACGGTACAACATTGATTTGAAAGGAATTAACGACGACCATCCAGTTGTGAAGCATCGATCTGCCGTTCGCGACTACAAGAGCTCGCCTGTCGTGTTGCTCTGGCTGCGTGGGCACCAATACGACCAATAATGTAAAACAACGATATGTTTAGGATAATATCTCGTCAATCGTACACTCAACAAATTCCATAGACACATTTTCTAAGAAATACAATTTTTGAAATTAAAGACCAGAAGTTATGACACAAATCGAAAGTATCACAAAAGTAAATTGCAGTATGTAGAAATTAATAAAATCCAGCCTATCAATGCTTACGCTACATTGGTAAGGACAACGAAGAAACATGGGCCATACGCTATTGTCGCTACCGATCTGCGTACGCAACTACAACGCATCCACATTCGTGTCGCACCGGCAGCCTAGGTATGTTTACAGGCAATCAAATAATACAGGAAACAAATGCGTAAAACGGACCATATCAAAACAGTAAATATTCAGTTCGTATGAATAAATGGAGGACTCGGAAACAATGCATACGGTTCAGTGTAATGGATAGATAAATCATCGAAAATCATGCAGTAGTGTCGCACCGATATGGCGAATGAAACTGCAAGACCACTCTATTCGTGACGCTCAGGAAGCATAGATATGTACTCAGACAATCATATATGATAACAAAGAATTTAACACAATATTGTCATAAGCATTCACACAACTAATTCCAAAAGGCAGTTTTACCAAGAAATACAATTTCGCACAATAGAAATTGAAAATTATAAAAATGAAATCTAAAATATCATTACAGTAAATTAAAGAACGTATAAAGTTAATGGACAAATTGGGAAATAATGCGTACAGATTAAAACCATGGGTCACAGAAATTAACGAGGACAATCCAGTATACTGCTCCAATTAGCCGTACCTAACTGCAAGGCCAATACAACCGTACAGCGCCCGAAGCGTAGGTACGTATACAATGTATCATATAAAATAGAAAAAATTTAGCGTAATATTGTCACATACGTACACACAACTGATTCCAATGACACTTTAACTAAGCCCTACAATTTCTTAAAATCAGAATGGAAAATTTCGATGAAAATCGGAAATATCATAACAGTAAATAACGGAATGTACAAATAAATGAAAATGTCGGTAAAAAATTCACACGGAGTATAATCAAGGTTGCAGATATTAACGAAGGTCACCCAATATGCCGCTCCGATCTGCCGTACGCACCTACATGACCAGTCCAGCCGTGTCACACCGGAAACGTAAGTACATTTACAGATGTCATATAAAGTAACAACAAATTTATCGAAATATTTTCATAAACGTGCACTCAGATATCTCCATCGACACAATTCCTGTAAAATACAATTCTTGATGTTAAACATTTGGAATTCTGAAATGAATCGAAAATATTATAACTCTAAAGGACAATATGTCGAAATAAATAGAAAACAGCGAAGGAGTGCATACGGTACAATATCAAGGCTAATGAAGATAACCAATATCTTATAGTAGTCTCGCGCCTATCCACTGTACGCAACTGCTTGCCCGCTCCAGGTGTGTCGCTCTGGAAGCGTAGGTACGTATACAGACAATCATGTACAATAACCATAAATATAACAAAATAATGTTATAATCATACACTGAACTATTTTCAAGGACACCTTTACTAAGAAATACAAGTTTTTGAAATTACAAACTGCAAATTATGGAAGAAATCGAAGATATCAAAAGAGAAAATTGCATGATGTATATATAAATGGGAGACAGGGATGAAATCCACACGGAACCAAATCAGTGTTAATGAAATTGACGAATACCATCCGGCAGCGCTGTTCGGACATACCGAAGGCAACTGCAACTCCAGTCCATTGGTGTCACTCCGGAAGGGTAGCTACCTATACGGACAATCATGTAAAATAACAATAAGTTTAACGAAATAATGGCATTAACGTGCACTGAACTAGTTCCAAAGACTCTTTTATTCAGAAATCCAATTTTTTCAACTAACAATAGAGAGTCTCGAAAAAAATTGTAATGACCATAACTGTAATTTGCAATATTCGTATATAAATATAAAAATGACAAAGAATTGCTTGCGGTTCAAAATCATGTCTTAAGAAATTAACGGAGACCATACAGTGTTGCTCGATCTGCCGTACCATCATTCACTGTTCGAATATTATTGCAGGAGGTGAAGCCAGTGTAGAACTTTACCCATTCGAATACAGTCTAACTTTTTACCGCAGGTCATTCATTCCGAGGAGCAAGCCCGCTTTATTGAGGGCATTACTTCGAGTTCCGAGATGCAAATTAGTAGATATTTTAGTGACGGGCACCTTAATTTCATGTATGCATTAGATGGTCGGAACACAGACTGATCATGACCATTACCGCCCCCTTTGAGAGAGGAAGGGCCAAGTGAATAACTTCACCTACCCCGTGATTTCGAGAGTCAACCCAGGAAAACCGAGAAGTAAGTCCTCTAAACAGAATTGGGAGTGGACACCTTATTTCGCAGTTTGAATATTAATATGGAGCGTCAAACTGTTTGAGAACGTTACCATTTGGTATAATGTCAAACGTTTTAGCGACGACCTTACCCTCCGAAAAACTAACCCGCTGCATCGAGAGTATACCTTCGCGATCAGAGTTACAAATTAGTTTATATTCTAGTGGCGGGCTCCTTAATTTCAGGTATGAATAAGAGGATCGAGCGTTAAGCCGTTGGAGGACGTCACCAATTGGTATAGTCAAACGCTTCACCGAAGACCTTACCCTCCGAAAACCTAGGGCGCTATATCTAAAATATAACATCGTGTTCAGAGGGCCGAATTACTGTTAATTTCAGTGACGAGGACCTTGATTTCATGCATGAATTACAAAATCGGTGGTCTAACGGTTCGAGAACGTTACCACCTTCTGTTACAGACGAACGGCTAAGTAAATAGCTTCACATATCCTGAATTTCCGAAAGTCGAAGCAGATATTCCGGAAGTAAATGCACTACACAGTATTGGCAATCGACACCTCAATACTCGGTTTGAAAATCAATGATGATCCTCAAAGCGTTCTATAACAATGCCCACTCGAGGAGCGGTAAACGTCACACAGTTTTACCTCACCATCCGAGAATCTAACGTGCTGTATCGAGAGTAAAGTACCATGTACAGTGGTTCGAGCTAGTAAAAATTATAGAGTCCAGCACCGTAATTTTATGTATGAATTCGAAGATCGATGGCCAAACCATTCGAGAACGTTGCCACCATGTTTGAGTGTCGATCGGCTAAGTGAATAACTTCACCTATCTTGCAGTTCCGATACGGAAGCCAGGTAAGACGGGAGACTATTCGCGGTTTGAATATTAAAGTAGAGCGTGAAACCGTTTGAGAAAGTTACCAAATGATATAAAGGCAAACGAGCTACCCAAGGCCGTACCTTCCGAGCACCTGACCCGCTGCATCGATAGTATGAATTCGTGATCAGGGAAACAAATTATTATACATATTAGTGCCGGCAGCATAATGTAATGTACGAATTAGAAGATCGCGGCTCAAACCGGTAGATAACGATGCCACCTTCTTTGAGAGTCGGACGGCTAACTGGGTAGCATCACCTATCCTGTGATTCCGTGAGTTAAACAAGATATTCCGGGAGTCAAACCGCTGTACACTATTGGCAATGGACACCTTAATTGACGGCATAGATATTAAAGTAGGGAGCCACACCGATTGACAACGTTCCAAATTGGTATAACGTCATACACTTTATCGCATACCTTACCTTCAGAGAACGTAAGCCGCGGTAGCGAGTGCCATGCTTAGTACTCACGGAAACAAATGAGTAGGCATTATAGCAGAAGCACACCTTATTCTTAAGTATGAGTTAGGCGATCGAATGTCAAACGGTTCCCGAACGTTATCACCTACCTTGTGAAATCGCACATATATCACAATATCTTCACCTATCCTGTGGATCCGTGAGTCACACCAGATATTCCGGGAGAAAATCCTCTGAGCAGTCCTGGAAATAGACACTATAAATCACGGTTCGAATATTAAAGTAGAGCGTCAAACCGTTTTAGAGTGTTGAAAACTGTTATAAAGACAAACGTATTCCGAAGGCGATAACTTCCGTGAAACTCATCGGCTTCATCGAGAGTATATCTTCGTGTTGAGAAATATAAATTAGTCTTCATTTAAGCGACGTGCCCCTTAACTTCATACATGAACTAGATGATCCAGGGTCTATCCGCTCGAGAATGTTGCCACCTTCTGTGAGAGGCGAACTCCATAACTGCATCTATCATTGAATTCCGAGAATCGAACCAGGTATTCCGGCAGTAAAACAGCTGAACAGTATTGGCAATAAACACCTATATGCACGGTTTGAACATTAATGCAGAGCGCCAGTCTGTATAAGATCGTTTACAATTGGTATGCAGTAAAACGTTTACCGGATACGTTATCTTCCGCGAATCTCACCTGCTTCATCGAGAGTATAATTTCGTCTTCAGGACAAGAAATATGTCTTCATTTCAGTGACGGGCATCTTAATTTCATGAATGAATTCGAAGATAGAGTGTTAATCCCTCGTGAACGTAAACACCGTTTGTGAGAGTCGAATTGCTAAGTCAAAAGCTACACCTATCCCGCGATTCCGAAGTTAAAGCAGGTATTTCCGGTGGGAGTCCGCTGCACAGTACTGGCAATAGACACCTTTATTCACAGTTTGAATATTAAAGCAGGCCGTCAAGCCGTTGCAGATCATTATCTGTTGGTGTGTAGTCAAACTTCTTACAGAATGCCTTACCCGCCGAAAAACTAGCCAGCTGTAATGATGGTATAACATCGTGATCACAAGAACAAATTATATAATTTTTACTGACGGGAACCATTTCTCATGTTAGAACAAGAAGATAGAGAATCATACTGTTTGAGAATGTTTCCACATTTTTTGGGAGTAGCACATCTGCTTCAATACCTTCACTTATCCTGTGATACCGAAAGCCACGCCATCTATCCCGGTAGTATATCCGCTGAATATTATTGGTAATAGAAACCCTAACTCACGGTTTGAATAATAATCTGGAGCGTCAAATTGCTTGACAACGTTACTATTGGTATAAGGTCAACCGACTTTCGGAAGACCATACACTTCGAAAGCCGAACCCGCTGTATCGAGAGTATAACTTCGACTTCAGAGAAAGAAATTAGTGTTCAGTTCTGTGATGGGCCCCTGATCGTCGTGTATGAATTAGAAGATAGAGGGTCAAACCGATCGAACACGTTACCACCTTCTGTGCGGGACGATCAGCAAGGTCAACAGCTTCACGAATCCTGTGATGCTGAGAGTCAAACCAGGTAATCCGATAGGGAGCATGCTGAAGAGTATTGTCAATTGACACCGTCATTCACAGTTTGAATATTAAATTAGTATGTTGATGTGTCTGCAAACATTACAAATTCGTATTAAGTCGTTCATATTACCGAATACCTATCCTTCCTAGAACCTAGCACGCAGTAGCGAATGTCTCGCTTATTATACACGGAAAGAAATTAGTAGACATTTTAGCGGACGGAAACTGTCTTTATATGTATAAGTATAATCATCGAGAGACAAACCGATCGAGATCGTTACCACCCTCGTTGAAAGTCGATTGGCTTGATAAATAGCTTCACCGATCCTGTGATTCTAAGAGTCAAACCCTGCATTCCGGGAGTAAATCCGCTGCACCGTACTGTCATTGGACACCATATTTCATGGTATAATTATTAAGGTACAGAATCTATCCGTTTGAGAACGTTAATAATTGGAATAACGTCAAACGTTTGACTGAATCCCTCACCCTCCGAATGTCTAACGCATTATGTCGAGAGTATAACTTGGTGATCAGGGGAAGAAATTTGTGTACATTTTAGTGACGGGCGCCTTATCATCATGTATGAATTAGAGGATCGATGTGTCAAACCGTTCGAGAACGTAACTCCATTCTTTGAGAGACGAACAGCGAAGTCAAGAGTTTCACTTATTCCATGATTACGAGGGTCAAGTGAGGTACTCCGGTCGTAGATCCGCGGAACAGTTCTACAATAGTTACCTTAGACCATGGTACGTATACCAATGTAGAGCGTAAATGCGTTTGAGAATGCTACCAATATATATATATATATAATGTCAATCGCTCTAAGGAAGACCTTCCCTACAGAAAGCCTATAGCGCTGTACCATGAGCATAACTTCGTGTTCAAGGAAGAAAATTCGTACATATTTCAGTGACGGCGCCATTTACTTCCTGTCTGAATTAGAAGATCGATCATCAAACCGCTCCAGAGCATTACCACGCTCGCCGAGCGTCGAATGGCAAAGACAATAGGTTCACCTATCCCGCGATTACGAGAGTCAAACCTGGTATACCGGGAGAAAATCCACTGAACAGTAGTGGCTATAGGCACATTGATTCGCGGTATCAATGTTAGAGCAGATCGTCTAATCGTTGAAGATCGTTTCCCATTTGTATAAAGACAAACGTCTTACCGATGTCCTTATCTTCCGAGAAACTGACCCGCTGCCTCGAGAGTATAAATTCGTTTCCAGGGAAAGATATTATTATTCATTTAAGTGACGGGCACCTTAAACTTCGTGTATGAATTAGAACATCGAGGGACATATTGTTACAGAACGACAACATCTTCTTAGAGAGTCGAGCGGCTAAGGCAACAGCTTCTCCAATCCTGTGATTCGGAGATGCAAACCAGGTGTTTCGAAAGTAAATCCGCTCAACAGTATGGGCAATAGACACCTTAATTCGCGATTTGAATATAAAATCAGGGCGTCTAGCCGTTGTCGGGAAATACTTGTATGTGTATGGTCAAATTTGACACACAATGCCTTTCCCTCCGAAAACTATCTCACTGTATCGGGAGAGTCGAACCGTGTTCACAAGTATGAAATAGTATACATTTTAGTCACGAGATCCTACATCTCATGAACGAATTAGAAGATAGATGTTCAAACATTTCGTGAACGATACCACATTCATTGAATCTCGAACGCCTAATTCAATACCTACACCTATTCTGTGATTCCGAAAGTCAAGCAAGGTATTCCGGAAGAAAATCCGCTGAAGAGAAATGGCAGTAGACACCTTAATTCACGGTATGAATACTTAAGTAGAGAGTTAAACCTTCGGTGAACATTACAGATTGGTATTAAGTCATCCTCTCTACCGAATACCTTACCTTCCGAGAACCGAACCCGCTGTGTTGTGGGACTCGATTATTATTGACGGAATCAAATTAGCCGACATACCGGTAGGCAGACTCCACATGACAATGAATATATATCAAGATGAAGAGACAATCCGCTTGAGAATGCTACCACCTTCGTTGAGAGCGGAACGTCTAAATTAATAGCTTCACACGTACTGCGATTCATAGCGTGAAACTAGGTATTCCAGGCGCAGATAAGCTGAAGAGTAATGGCAACAGACACCTTAGTGCACGGTACGAATATTAAAGCAGACCGTCATACCCTTGTAGACCGTTACCTATTGGTGTAGAATCAAATGCTTTACCGATAGACACCTCGGAGGAGCTAACCTGCCGCTTCGAGAGAAAAACGTCACGTTTAGAGAATGAAATTTGTAATCATTTCAGAGACGGGCGCCGTAATTCCATGTATGAATTAGAGGATCGGTGGTCAAACTGATGGAGACCGTTACCAACATTTATAAGTGTCAAACGGCTACATCAATAGCTTCAACTACCCTGCGATTCTCAAAGACAAACTGGCTAATCTGGGAGTATATCCGCAGAAGAGTATTGCCAATAGAAACTTTAATTAGCGGTATGTGTATTATAGCAGGCCGTGAAGCCACTGTGGACAATTACGCATTCGTGAAGATTCAATCTTATTACAGAAAGCGTTCCTTTCATATAACGTAAACCGATATATCGAGAGTATTACGTAGTATTGAGAGAACTAAATTAGTATACATTTTAGTGATAGGTATCATAATTTGTTTCATGAATAAGGAAATCGACACTTACTACGTTCGACAACGATAACACCCTCACTGAGAGTCGCATAGCTATGGAAATAGCTTCACCCATCCTGTGATTCCGAGAGACAAACAAACCATTATGGGAGTAAATCCGCTGAATTACATAGGCAATGCACACCACAAATCATGGCATAGACATTAAAGCAGAGAGTCATGCTGTCGTCGATCTTTATCAATTGGTATCGAGTTACGCTCTTTTCCGCAGTCCTTATATTCCGTGAATACAACCCGCCGTAACGATAGTATAGCGACGTGTTTATAGAAATACATTAGTATACAATATAGTGACAGCAGGTTTAATTCATATATGAATTATAATATCTGTGGTCAGACCATTCGCGGACGTTACCACCAATTGTGTGAGTAGCTAACTCGACTGCTTCACCTATCCTGCGATTCTGAGAGTCAAATCAGGTAATCTGGGAGTAAATCCGCAGAACAGTATGAGCATTAGACACCTTATTTCACGGGTTGAATAAAAAAGTAAAGTATCAAACCGCCTGTCAACGTAACCAATTTTTATGAAGTCAAACGCTTTACCGTAGGCCGTAACGTCCGAGAAGTTAACCCATCGCATCGAAGGTATACCTACGAGTATAGGGAAACACATTTGCATTCGTTTTATTGACGAGCACCTTATTTTCGTGCATAAGTTATAAGATCGAGCGTCAAATCGCTCGAGAACGTTACCACCTTCTGATAAAGGCGAACTGCTAAGTCAATGGTTTGACCTATCCTGCAATTCGGATTATCAAACCAGGAATTCTGGGAGTAAGTCCGCTGATGAGTTTTGTCAATAGACACCTTAATTCACTGTTTCAATGTTAACGTAGAGCGTCAAACCGTTTGAGAACGTTACCAATTGATATAAAGTCAAACGTTCTCGAGAAAGCCTTACCTTCGTAGCAGCTAACCTGACGTTTCGAGAGAATAACTTATTTTCAGGAATAGAAATTTGTCATCGTTTCTGTGACGAGCGCCATAATTTCATGTATATATTAGAAGATGGTGGGTCAAACCGTACGGGAACGTTATCACATTCTTTGAGGGTCGAACTGCAAAGCATACCGCTTCTCCAATCCTGGTATTCCGGTAGTCAAACCATGTAGTCTGCGTCCAAACGCGGCGTACAGTATTGGCATTCGACACGCAATTTCATGGTATAAATAATAAAGAACATAGGCAAGCCATCATAGAACGTTCCCTATTGATATTTAGTCGTACATTTTACCGAAGGCCATCGTATCCGAGTAGCTATCCCGTTGTTTTGAGATTATATCTTCGTGTTCAGAGAAGCAAATTAGTGTACATTTCAGATACGGACACCTTAATATCATATATTAATAATATGGTCGATGGTCATACTGTTTGAGAAAGTTACCGCCCTCTTTGATGATCGATCGGCCAATACCACAGCTTATCCTATGCTCTGATTCTTAGAGCGAAAGCAGGTATTCCGGGAGTAAATCCGCTTAGCGGTATCGGCAATGGACACCATAATTCACGGAGAGAATGCTAAAAAAGGGCGACAAACCCTTTGAGAACATTTCCAATTCTTAGAAGTCAAACGTTTTATTAACGACCTTACCGTCCGAAAGCATAACGCGCTGTATTGACAGTATATCATGATGTGCGGAGAAACAAATAGAAATACATTTTAGTGCCGGCACCTTAATTTCATCAATAAAGTAGAACATCGATGGTCAAGCACATCCAGAACGTTACCACCTTCACAGAGGGTCGAACGGCTAAGCCAATAGCTTCAGCTATCCTGTCGCACCAAAAGTAAACTCAGCTATTCCGGGATTTAATCCGCAGTACAGTATTGGTAGTAGACACCCTAGTTCATGATATAAATATTAACGCACATAGTCTAGCCATTGTAGAATGTTACTTGCTTGTATAGTGTCAAACATTTTATCGAAAGCATCACCTTCTGAGACCCAAAGACACGGTACCGAGAGAATAACTTCGAGTCCAGAGTAACAAATTAGTGTACATTTTAGTGGCGGGCACCTCAATTTCGTGAATGAATTAGAAGGTCCTGAGGCAAACTCTTCCAGAACGTTACCATCTTCACTGGGAGTCGCAGAGCTAAGTCCATAGCTTCACCTATCCTGTGACTCCGAGAGTCAATCCTAGAATTGCACGATGATATCAGCTGTACATTATCGCATTAAAAACCCTACGTCCCGCTGTAGATACTAAAGTACAGTGTATCACAGATGTGCAACGTTACCTATTGGTACAGAGTCTAACCTTCTACCGAAGACCTTAACTTCCGAGGAGCATAACCCGCTGTAGGAAGTGTTTCGCTCAGTGGGAACGGAATTAAATAAGTGGACGTTATACAAGAGGGATACGTCATTTTCATGTATGAATTGCAAAATCAAGTGTCTAAATGTTCGAGCAAGGTGCTACATTTTTTGCTAGTCGCACAGTCTATCCAATAACATAACATATCCTGCGACTCCCAAATTTAAACCAGGTATCCCTGGGGTAAATCCGCTGAACTGTATTGGCAATACCCATCTTAATTCACGGTTTGAATATTAAAGTAGAGCGATATACTGTTTCAGCTAGTTTCCAATTGGTATAAAGTCAAACGTTACACTGTAGGCCCTACTCGGCGGAAGCCTAGTACGCTGTATCGAGAGTATGAGTACGTGCTCAAAGAATCGAATTAGAATTGCAATTAAGGTGCTCATTTCTAAAATATATGGGTGAATAAGAAGATCGAGGGTCAAACCGTTCGAGAACGTTATCGCCTTGAGTGAGGGAAGAACGGCTAAGTAAATGGCTTCACATATCCTGTGATTCCGAAAGTTAAACCAGGTATTCCGGGAATAAGTCCGCTGAACAGTCTTGGCATTTGACACGACAAATAGCGGTTTAAATATTGAAGTACTCATTCAAGCCGTTGGAGATTTTCACGCATTCGCATATAGTGTAATTGTTTACCGAAGGCCTTATCCTCCGAGAACCTGTCTGTCGTCATCCACGTATAATTCGTGTTCACGGATGCGAATTAGTATTCACATTAATGAGGGGCACCTTAATTTCATGTATGCATCAGAAGCTCGAGGGTCAAACCTTGGAGATCGGTACCACCTTCTGCGAGAGAGGAACGGATAACTAAATAGCTTCTCCTATCCTGTGATTCTAAGAGGGCAACCAGATATTGGTGGAGTAAATCTGTTGTACCGAATTGGCAATGAACTCCTTTAATCACGGCTTAAGTATGAAGGTAGGGCGTCAAGCCGTTTAAGAACGTTACCAATTGGTATAAATAGAAATGGATTACTGAAGACCTTACATTCTGCGAACCTCACCCGCTTCATCGGGAGTATTACTTCGTGTTTATAGAAAAAAAAATTAGTATTCATTTCTGTGACGAGCACCTAACTTCATATACGAATTAGAAGATCGAGGGTCAAACGTTTCGAAGCGTAACCACCATCTTGAGAGTCGAGCGGCTAAGATTATAGCTCCTCCCATGCAAGTGCTTTCGAAGTTCATATCAGATAACAAGGGAGTAGATACGCAGTACTGTATTAGCATTAACCACCATATTTCACGGTATATATATTACAGCGCAGAGTCCACCCGTCGTTCAACGATACTAATTGGTATAGAGTCGAACTTATTACCGAATACCATACTTACCGAGAATCTAACCCCCTGTCGCAAGTGTCCTGCTCAATGTGCACGGACAAAAATAAGTAGATATTTTAGAGGTCGAAAACCGCATGTTTGTGAATAAATATCAACATCGAGAGTCAAAGCGATCGAGATCGTTACCACCTTCTGTGAAAGACGAACGGCTCCGAAAGTCGAACCAGTTATTCAACGTGAAAAGCAACAGTTCATTATGGTCATTAGATACCCTATTTCACGGTATAAATATTAAAATACACAGCCAAAAAGTTGTAGCACGATACCTATTGGTATAGAGACAAACCTTTCACAGAACGCCCTACTTTCGAGAAGCTAACCCGCTGTATGGAGAGTATAAGTTCGTGTTCGGAGAAGCGAATTAGTTGGCGTTTTAGTCACGGGCAACATAATTTCATGTATGAGCTATAAAGATCGAGGGTCAAAATATTCCAGAAAGATGCCACCACATTTTAGAGTCACACAGCATAGTCACCAGCTTCGCTTATCCCGTGATTCTCCGAGTTGATCCACGTATTCCAGGAGTAAATCGGCTGAACAGTATGGGCAATTGACACCTTAATTCGCAGTGTAAATAAGAAAATCCACAGTCGAACCGTGGAAGGTAAATAATAATTCATATGGTGTCATTCTTTTTACCGAATACCTTATCTATCGAAGTACTAACAGGCTGTATCGAGAGTATAACTTCATGATCAGATATACAAATTAGTACACATTTTGGTGGCGGGCACCTTAACTTCATATATGAATTAGGAGAAGGGGGTGTCAAACCGTTCTGGAACGTTAACACCTCCATTGAGTATCCAACGTCTACGTCAATAGCTTCATCTATCCCATGATTCCGACTGTCGAATGAGGTATTCCGGGTGTAAATCTGATGAACATTATTAGCCTTAGGCAACCTGTTTCGCGGTATTAATATTAATGTTGGGAGTCATACCGTCGGAGAACATTACCAAATCGTATAGAGTCATACCTCTTTTAAATACCTCACCTTCCGATATCCAATCCTGCTGTAGCGGCTGTCCTGCTTACTGTAAACGGAAACAGATTAGTGTGCATTTTAGGGACGGACACCACACGCTTGTGTACCAATATCAACATAGATAGTCAAAGCGCTCGAGATCGTAACCACATTCTTTGAGAGACGCACAACTATGTCAATAGCTCCACCTATGCTGTGATTCGGAGAACCGAACCAGGTATTCCTCATGTAAATCCGCAGGACGGTATTGGCAGTATACACCTCAACTCACTATATGAATACTAAATTAGAGTACCAGACCACTTGTGAACGTTACCAATTAATACTACGTCACATTCCTCACCAGACACGTTTCCTTCCTAGAACCGAACACGCTGTAACGAATGTCATGCTTAGTGCTCACGGATGCAAATTAGGAGACATCTTAGGAGACCGACTACATCTTCTTCATGTATGAATTAGGAGTCGGTGGTCAAACCGTTCGAGAACGTAACCACCCTCTTTGAGAGCCGTATGAACAAGTCAATAGCTCCACCTTTCCTGTGATTCAGAGTGGCAAACACCGTATTTCGAAACGAAATCCGCTGATAAGTATTGGCAATTGGCACCTAAATTCACGGTTTGAATATTAAAGCAGGCCGTCTAGTCGTTGTAGAACATTACCAATTCGTGTAGGCCAATCTTGTTACATAATGAATTTCCCTCTGAAAAACTGACCCGCTGTATCGTGAATATAGGAATCAGTTCAGGGGAGCGAAATAGTATACATTCCAGTGACGGTGATAATAGTTCCATATATATGCATCAGAAGTTCGATCGTTAAGCCATTCTGGAACGTTACCGTCTTCTATGAGTGTCGTACGGCTGAGACAAGAGCTTCACCTACCCTGCGATTCCAATAGTCAAACAAGGTATTCCTGGAGTAGGTCCGCTGCACGGGATTGGCATTAGACTCCCAATTTCACAGTATATATACGGCAGTGCAGAGTCAAACCGTTGCTGAACGATAGTTATTGGTATAGAACGAGGAGGTAATGTTCTACAACGGCTTGTCGGCCTGCTTCATTATCGAACCGAGTATTGAGTTGCCAATAGCTTTCAGCGGAATACCAGCTTGTCTTTCGGGATAACAGGATGGGCGAAGCTATTGACTTAACATTTCGACTCTCAACGAAGATGGTAACTAACGCGAACGGTTTGACACTCGATCTTGTAAATCATACATGAAATTAAGGTGCTCGGCACTATAAGAAATATTAGCTTGTTTCTCTGAACACCAATTTGGACTATCGACACAGCGGGATAGGTTCTCGGAAGATAAGTCCTTCGGCAAATAATTTGACTCCATATCAATTGGTAACGTTCTGTAACCTTTTGAAAATCAGCTTTAATACTCAAATCGTGGAACATGGTTTCAATTGTCTATCCTTTTCAGTGGTGGTCCACACGGGATACCTGGTTGGACTCTCGGAACCACAGGACAAGTGAAACCTTCGACATAGCCCTTTCGACTCCAAATGCGGGTGGTATCGTCCTCGAAAGGCTTGAGCCTCGATGTTCTATAGCATACGTGAATTAAAGATGACGTCATTAAATTGTATACTTATATGATCCACAGAACACGAAATTACATACTCGATGAAGCGGGTGAGGTTCGCAGACGGTACATCCTGCGGTAAAACGGTTGACATTACAACAATCGAAAACGTTCACAAACTATTGGAATCCCAATTTTAATATTCAAACCATGCATTAAGATGTCCATTTCCAATACTATTCAGCAGATTCCCTTTCGAAATACCTTGTTGCCACTCTGAATCACAGGATAGGTGAAGCTGCTTACTTTGCCATTCGTCTCTCACAGAAGGTGGCAACGCTCTCGAACGGTTTGACACTCGACATTCTAAGTCATGCATGAAATTACGGTGCTCGCAAGTAAACGTATACTAGTTTGTACGACTGGAGGCGGTGTTACACTCTACGAACGGAGGGCTTGCTTCTCCGAAGGTAAAGCCATTCGTAAAGTGATTGACTTTATACGAATTGGTAATGATCTCCGACGGTTGGACTCTGTACTTCAGTATTCAATTCGTGAATGATGGTGTCTACTGCAAAACAGTTCTACGGCTTTTCACCAGGGGCACATTTGTGACTCTCGGTATCACTGGATAGGCTAAGCTATTAACTAAGCTCTGTGCGACCCTCTGGAAAGGTCGTAACGTTATTCAGCGGTTTGACACTCGATCTTATAATTCATACATGAAGCTAGGTGCCCGCGACTGAAATGTATACTAACTTCTTTCTCTGAACACGAACATATAACCTCGATGAAGGCGCCGAAGCTCACGGATGGTAATGCCTCCGGTAAAACGTTTGTGTCTATGCACATTGGTAGATTTCTCAAACGGTTTCACGCTCTTCTGTGATATTCAAACCGTGAATTAAGGTGTCTAATGCCAATACTTTCAGCGTAATTACTCCGGAATACCTGGTTTGCCAATCCGAATCACCGGATAGGTGAAGCTACTGACTTAGCAGTTCGCCTCGCATAGAAGGTGGTAACGTTCTCGAACGCTTTTCTTTCGTATTTTTATATGTATACACAAATAAGCGGTGTCCGTCCTCTGAAAGGTCTACAAATCTGTTTCCGTGCACATTATGCAGGACACTCGCTATATCGGGTTAGGTACTCCGTCGGTTTTATGCTCCACATTAATATCCATCCCGTGAGTTAAGGTGGCAGTTGCCTATAAACTTCAGCGGACTTACTCCCGGATTACTTTATATGACTATCAGTATAACAGGATAGGTGAAGCCTTTGATTTTACCGTTTGACTCTCAAATATGGTGGTAACATTCTCGAATGGTTTGACATTCGATCTTCTATTTCATACCTGAAATTAATATGCCCGTCACTAAAATGAAAAATAGTTTACTTCTCTAAGCACGAAGTACTTCTCTCGGTACAGCGGGCCAGGTTGACGGACAGTATGGCCTTCCGTTAGAAGGTTGATCATATACAAATTGGAACTGTTCACCGTCGGTTTGTCTGTCTAACTTAATATTCATACCGTTTGATTAAGCACGTTTATTGCCAGCGCTGTTCAGGTGATTTACTCCTGGAATACCTGACATGACTCTCTGAATCACTGGACGAGTGAAGCTCCTGACTCAGCCGTTCGACAGTCAAAGGAGGTGGTAGCGATCTCGAACAGTTTGATGATCTATCTGCTATTTCATACATGACGTTATGGTTTCCGACTGCCTAAAACGACTAGTAATTTGTTCCCTGAACTCGAAGTTATACCCATCGTTCATTGGATTGTGTTCTCGGAAGGTAGAGTATCTGCTGAGGAGCATGACGTTATATCAACTGGCATGGATTTCCTGCGGCTTGATTCTGTACTTTAACATTCATACAATGAGTCGGGGTGGTTATTGCCAGTACTGTTCGGCGCCTTTACTCCTGGAATACCTGATTTGCCTCACGGCATCACAGGATAGCTGCAGCTCTTGACATAGATGTGCGACTGTCAAAGAAGGTGATAAAGCTGCCGAACGGTTTGACACTATATCTTCTAATTCATACATGAAATTAAGGTGCCCGGTAGTAAACTGTATAACAATTTGTATCTTTGCTCGCGAATATATAATGTCGACACAGCGGATTAGAGTCACGAAGGGTAACGTCTTTGTTCAACGGTTTGACTTTACACCATCTCGTAACGTTCTCAAACGGTTTCATGGCCCACTTTGATATTCAAAACGCTAGTTATGCTGTCCATTGCCAATAGTGTATCGCGGGTTAACTCCTGGCATGCCTGGTTTGTCTATCGAAATAGCAGGATAGGTGAAGCTAATGAATTAACCGTTCGACTGTAAAATAAGATGGGATCGTTCTCGAACGGTTTGACGCTCGACCTTCTAAGCCTTAGATGATGTTAAAGTGCCCGTCACTGAAATGTATACTGAACTTCTTCTCTGAACAGGGAGTTATTCACCAGATGCAGCGGGTGATATACCCGGAAAGTAAGGCCCCTGGTATATAGTTAGACTCTGTACCAATAGGTGACCTTCTACAACGGTTTGACTCTTTACATTGCCAGTACCATTGCTAATACCGTTCAGCGGACTTACTCCCGGAACAGCTAGTTTGAATCTCGGAATCACTGGATAGGTGAAGCTATTTACTTAGCCGTTCGACCCTCAATGAAAGCGCTTACGATCTAGAACGGTATGACAATCGATCATCGGACCACAGATGAAATTAAGTTGCCCGTCAATAAAATTTATATCATCTTGCTACTTTGAGCACGAGGATATACTCTCCACACACCGGGTTACCTTCTCGGAACGTACGGCCTTGGGTGAAGAGTGAGACCCTGTACCAATAGGTAACGTTGTACAACTGTGTGATTCTATACTTTAATAATTATAGTGGGATGTAGGGATTTTAATGCAAGTAATGTACAGCAGACTTACTCCAAGAATACGTGGTTTGACTTTCGGAATCACAGGATATATGAAGCTACTGACTTAGCCGTAAGAATCAAAAAGAAGGTGGTAACGTTCTCGAACGCATTGACTCACGTTCTTCTTATTCAGAAATGAAGTTAAGGTGCCCGTCACTGAAATCAATTGCAATTTCCTTCTCTGAACGCGAAGTTATACTCTCGATGAAGCGGGATATATCCGCGGATGGTAAGGTATTCGGTTTAACGTTTGACATAATAATTATTGATAACGTTCTCAAACGGTGTGGCGCTCAACTTTATTATTCAAACAGTAAATTAAGGTGTCTATTGCCAATACTGTTCAATCGATTTGCTACCGGAATACTTGATTTGATTCTGGGAATCTCAGGGTAGGTGAGGCTGCTCACTTAGCCGCTCATCTCTCACGGAAGGTGACAACGTTCTCGATCGTTTTGACTTTCGGTTTTGCTATTCGTGCATGAAAACACGGTGTCCATATGCTTAAATGTCCACAAATTTGTTTCCGTCAGCAACGAGCAAGACACTCCCTACAGCGGGTTAACATTATCCGCAGGTCAGGTATTCGCTAAAATGGTTTACTTTATACGAATTGGATATGACCTCCGACGGTTTGACGCTCTACATTTTTAAACACACCGTGAATTTATGTGTCTATTGCCAATGTTGAACAGCGGATATACTCCTAGAATGCCTGGATTTACTATCTGTATTACAGGATAGTTGAAGGTATTGACGTAGCTGTGCCACTCTCAAAGATGGTGGATACGTTCTCGAACGGTTTGCCCTCGATATACCCATATATGCATGAAAATATCGTTACCATCTGCAAAAATGTCTAATAATTTGATCTCGTGAATAATAAGGAACACAATTGCTGCAGCGGGCTGAGTTTTTGGAACGTTTGGAACTGGGTAAAATGAATGACTTTATTTCAAATGGTAATGTTCTCCGACGGTTGACCTCCGTACATCAGTATTTATACCGTGACGTAAGGTGTCTGTTACTAATACCGTTCAGCGGTCTTACTCCAGGAATACCTCGTTTGAATTTCAGAATAACTGGATATGTGAAGCTATTGACTTAGCAGTTCAACCCACAAAGTATGTGCTGACGTTCTCGAAAGGTGTGGACCTCGATCTTCTGATCCTTAAAGCAAATTAAGTTGAAATTCATACTACTTCGTTATTCTGTCCACGATGTCATACTCTCGAAACAGCGGGTGTGATTCTCGGCAGGTAAGGCCTTCGGTGAAGACTTTGGCTTTATACAAGTGGGTAACTTTGTGCAGCATTGTGACTCTGAACTTTAATAATCATAGTGGTATGTAGTGTCTTAATGCAAACAATGTATAGCGGATTTACTCCACGAATAAGTGGTTTGACTGTCGGAATTTCAGGATAGGTGTAGCCATTGACTTAGCCGTTCGATTCACAAAGACAGTGGTAACGTTCCTTAACGGTTTAACCATCGATATTCTAATTCATACTTGTATTTAAGGTACCGTAACTGAAGTGGGTACTAATGTTTTTCAATGAACACGAAGTTATACTCTCGACATGGCGGACTAGCTTCGCGGATGGTATGGCTTTCGGTAAAACGATTGACTTTATAACAGTATGGAACGTTCTACATATGTTTGACTCTGTACTTTAATATTTAAACCGTGGACTAATGTTTCCGTTGCCAATTGGTGTAAAGCTGATTGATTCTCGGAATACCTAGTTTGCCTATCGGAATAGCGTGATAGGTGTAGTTATCGACTTTGTCGTTAGACACTTATAGAAGGTTGGATCGTTCTCGAATGTTTTAACTCTCGCATATTCGTTTCACAAATGAAAATAGGTTGTCCGTCTGCTTAAATGTCTACTAATTTCTTTGCGTGAGCACTCAGCTAGGCACTCGCTGCAGCGGTACCAGTTCGCGGAAGGTATTGTACTGGGTAATAAGAGTTACTTCATTTTAATTCATAATCTTCCCCGTCGGTTTGACTAATTACCTAAATATTTATAACGCGAATTATCGAGTCTATTGCCAATAGTGTACAGCGCACTTTCTCCCGGAATATCTGGTTTATGTTTCGGAATCACAGGATAAGTGAAGCTATGGGCTTAGCCGTTCCACTCTCAGCGAACGTGGCAAAGGTCTGAACGGTTTGACCCGAGATCTTCTAATTCATGCACGGAACAATGGTGCTCGTCTATATTATGTATACTAATTTGTTCCTCTCAATACGGAGTTATACCATCAATACAGCTGGTTAGGCTCGAAAACGTTCGACTTTATAGAAATTGGCAACTCACCCAAACAGTTTGACGTTCTACATTAATATTCAACCAGCGAATTAATGTGCCAATTTCCAATACTGTTCAGCAGATTTACGCCAGCAATACCTGCTTACACTCATGCTATCACAGGTTAGCTGAAGTCATATCGACGTCTTGTAGTTGTACACTGCAGCTCGAAGCGACATTACTGTATGGTTCCAGTCAATTCCATATCCTTGATTTTGTACCACATGCATTCTGTCACAGTTTTCTATTTATTTATAGATACTGCAATTTAATGTTGTTATATTTTCGTTCCTGTTCGAAATTTTCAATTTCTATGTAAAAAATTTTTATTTCTTAGTAAAAGTGCCTTTGAAATTAATCGAGTATTCGTTTATGACATTATTCTGATAATTTTATTGTTATTCTATATGATTGTCTCTATACGAACGTACGGTACCAGTGTAACACGACTGTCTTGTAGTTGCGTACGGCAGAGCAAAGCAGCAGTACTGTATGACCTTCTTTAATTTCTCTAACCTAGATATTGCACCGAATGTATTTTAACCAGTCTGCATTTATTTATGCATTCTGTCATTTAATGTTACGATATTTTCGATTTTCTTCGATATTTTCAATTTTTCGTTGAAAAAATTGAGTTTGATAGTAAAAGCATCTTCGGAATTTGTTGTGTCTGTATTTATGACATTATTATGTTAATCTTGTTCGTATTTAATATGATTGTCTGTATACATACCTACGCTGCCGGAGAGACACTAATGGCGATGTCCTGTCGTTGCGTACGACAGATCGAAGCGGCACTACAGGACGGTCGTAGTTAATTTTGTTATACTTAATTTTGTATGGTATGCATTTAATCCGGGCATTCGTTTATTTAATAGTACAGTAACTTACTGCTTTCATATCTTCGATTTTTATTCAAAATTGTCAATTTTCAATTTTGAGAGTTGTATTTCTTAATAATATTGACTTTTGAGTTAGTTGAGTTTACGTTTATGGTAATATTATGTTAAACTTATTGTTATTTTATGTGATTGTCTGTGTACATACCGACGCATCCTGTGCGACACGACTGGAATGACCTCGTAGTTGTGTACGGTAGATCGGAGCGATGCTACTGCATGGTCTTCGTTAATTTCTCTAACCTGGATATTATACTGCTGAGACTCTATTGCAGTCTTCCTTGTTGTTTAACTAACTGTAATTTACTGATATGTTATATTCAATGTTTCTCAATATTTCAATTTTTAGTTTAAAGGATTGTGTTTCTTAGTAACAATGTGTTTGGCATTAGATGAGTGTAAGTTTGTGTCAATATTTTGTTAAACTTATTCTTTTTTTATACGATGGTCTGCATATATATCAATGCTGTTTGAGGGACGCGACTGTCGTGGTCTTGTAGTAGCGTACGGCAGAACGAAGCCGCACTGCTGGATGGTCTGGGATATTGTCTGTAACCTTCATCTTGTAACGTATGCATTTTTCCCAGTTTCCGATATATTTATACTTACTGTAATCTACTGTTATGATATTTTCGATCATTTTCAAAGTTCCCAATATTTAATTTCAAGCGTCATATTTTTTTGAAAAAGTGTCATTGGAATTGGTTAAGTGTACGTTTATACCGATCTTTTGTTGAATTTGTTGTTGTATAATGCGATTGCCTGTACACGAACATACGCTGCAGCAACGACACGACAGGAGTGTTATTCCAGTTATATACGGTAAATCTGAGAGGGAATACTCTATGGTCTAATATGATTAACCATAATAATGTGCCATAAGATTTCTTTCTCAGTTTTTTTTTTTCAACTGCATAGCCTAACTTATCGTTGTGATATTTTCGATTTTTATCATAATTTCCAGGCATTAGTTTGAAAAATTGTATTAATGTGGAAACTTGTCTATTGAATGAGTTGAGTGTAGGTTTACAACATTGTTTTATTATACTTACAGTTATTGTATATGATTGTCTGCATACGTACCTACGCTACCGATACTACACGGCAGGAGTTATTTTGTATTTGCGTTCAACAGATCCGAACGTCACTACTAGATGGTCCTCGTTAATTTCATAACCAGGACTATGTGCCGTATGCATTTCATCCCAGCCATCCATTTATTAACACACACTTCAATTTACTTTTACCATATTTTCGATTTGTTTCATAACTTCCAGTCTTTAAATTCAGAGACTGTATTTTTTAGGAAAAGTGTCTATGGAATTAGATGAGTTTACATTTATGACAATATTGATTTATGCTTCTTCGTATTTTATATGATTCTCTGTATTCGTACCTCGCCTACAGCGCGACACGAGTGGAGTGGTCTTGTAGTTGCGATCGGTATATCGGTGCGACACCAGTCTATGAGCTTCGTTAGTTTCTCCTACCATAATACTGTACCGTATGGACCTCTTCTCAGTCTTTCATTTATTTATACATGCTGTATATTACGGTTATGCTATTTTCGATTTTTTCAATATTTCCAGTTTTTAACTTATAAATTTGTTCTTCTTAGTAAAAGTGCCTTTTCAGTTGGATAAGTCTACATATATGCAAATATTTTGTTTAATTTTCTGTTGTATAATATGATTGTCTGACTACAAACCTACGCTTCTGCAGCAACACGAATGGAGTGGCCTTATAGTTGCGTGTGGAAGATCGGAGCGACATTACTGGATGATCTTCGTTATTATCTTTAGCCCTGATTCTGACCTGTACGCATTTGTCCGAGTCTCCTATTTATTTATACATACTGTGAATTCCTCTTATTCCATTTCCGATTTTTTTCAAAATTTCCAGTTTTTAATTCCCAAAAATGAATTGTTAAGGTTAAGTTCCTTTTGAATTAGATGAGCTTACGTTGATGACATAATTTTGTCAAAATTATTGTCACTTTAAGAGATCGTCTGTATTCGCACATACGCATCCGGAGTGACAAGACTGTTGCCGTCTTGTAGTTGCGACCTGTAAATTGAACCCACACTGTAGCATGGGCTTCATTAATTTGATTAACCTCATATTGTATGGCAAGCATTCCATCTCGGATATACATTTATTTCTACATACTGTAATTAACAGTTACGATATTTTCGATTTTTCTCATAATTACCAGTTTTTAATATCTAAAAATAGTTTTTAGGAAAAGTGTCATTGGAATTAGTACATCGTACTTTTAGGGCAATATTTTCTCAAACTTACTGTTATTTTATACAAATGTCTGTAATTCGTATCTACGCTTCCCGAGCGACACGACAGGGGTGGTCCTGCAGTTGCCTTTGGTACATCGGAGCGGCAGTATGGCTAGTCATGGTTAATTCCTTCATCCTTCATTTTGTGCCGTATGCATTTCATCCCAGTTTACCCTAATCTTATACATATTGCAATTGGCTGTATCGGTACTTTCGATTTTTCTCTTAATTTCCACTTTTTAATTTCAAAAAACGTATATCTTAGAAAAAGTGTCTCTGAAATTAGCTGAGTGTACGTTTATGACATTATTTGTTAAACTTACTGTTGTCTTATACGATTGTCTGTATACGCACCAACACTTCCTGTGCGACACGACTGGTGTGGTCTTGCAATTGCGAATGGCAGATCGTCGCGGCATACTGAAGACCCACGATTATTTCTTTAAACTTGATTATGTACCGTTGTTATTTTCCCCAGTTTTCCATTTTCTTATACATACTGTAATTTACAGTAATGATATTTCCAATATTTTTTTCAAAACTTCAAACTTTTTGTCTTAATAATTGCATTTTTTAGGACAAGTTCCATCGAATTAGTAGAATGATTGTTTATGACAAAATTTTGGTAAATTGATTGTTATTTTATAGGATTGTCCCTATACGCACACGCGTTTCCTGTACGACACGGCTGGAGTTATGTTGTAGTTGCGTTCCGTAGACGGGAACGACACTACTCAATGGCCGTCGGAAATTTCTATTGCTTTGATATTGTACCGTACGCATTTTCTCTCAGTTTTCAATCTATTTATGCATATTGTAATTTAATATAATGATATATTTGATACATTTCAAAATTCTCAATTTTTATTTTGAAAAATTGTATTTCTTTGTATCAGTTCCTATCGAATTGGTTGAGCTAACGTTTGCTACAGTATTTTGTCAAGCTTGTTGTCATTTTATACAATTGTCTCTATTCGTACCAAACCATTCGGAGCAACACGACTGTCGATGTCTTGTAGTTGTTCACGGCAGCTGGAAGAGGAATTACTGTATGGTTTCAGTTAGTTCCTTAACCTTGATCTTGTACCATATGCATTCTGTCCCAGTTTTCTGTTTACTAATAGATACTGTAATTTACTATTGTGATATTTCCGTTCTTCTTCGAAATTATCAATTTTCATGTAAGGAAATTGTATTTCATAGTAAAAGTGCCTTTGAAATTAGTTGAGTGTACGTTTATGCCAATATTATGATGAAACTTATTTTCATTTTACATAATTGTCTTTATACGTACATACGCCTCGGGAGCTACGCGCCTGTTATGGTCCTGTAGGTGCGTTCAGCATATCGGGCCGACACTACAGTATTATCTTCGCTAATTTCTCTAACCTTGATATTGTGCCGAATGCATTCTTTCGGTATTCACTACTTATTACTACATTCTGTGATCTACTGTTACGATATTTCCGATTTCACTCACACACTCCAATTTTTTATTTTAGAAATTGAATTTTTTAGGAGAAGTGAATATATCACAGCAGTAACTAACAGTATGTACAAATAAATGAAACACTGGGAAAAAATTCTTACTGTACAATATCAAGGTTGAAAGCATTATCGAGGACCATCCAGTAGTGTAGCTCCGATGTGCCGTACGCAACTGAAATGCCACTACTGCCGTGCCCATCCGGAAGCGTAGGTGCGCATACAGGCAATAACAGTAAATAACAGTAAGTATAGCAAAATGTTATCATAATCGTACACTTAACTGGTTCCAAAGATACTTTTAATAAGAAATACAATATTTTAAATAACAATACGAAGCATCGGAGGAAATTAAGGATATCGTGAGAGTAAATTACCGTATTTCTAAATAGACAGAGAATTGCGAAAGACTGAATATGGTACAACATTCTGTTTAAAGGAATTAACGACGACCATCCAGTTGTGCCGCTTCGATCTGCCGTACGCGACTACAAGACCTTGCCAGTCGCGTTGCTCCGGCTGTGTGGACACCTATACGGCCAATAGTGTAAAACTACTATAGGATTAGAATAATATCTCATCAAACGTACATTCAAAATATTCCATAGACACTTTCTCTAAGAAATACAGATTTTCAAATTAAATTCTAGAAGTTATGAAACAAATCGAAAATATCATAAATGTAAATTGCAGTATGTAGAAATAAATAAGATCCAGCCTATCAATGCTTACGCTACATTGGTAAGGACAAAGAAGAAACAAGGACCATTCGCTATTGTCGCTCAGATCTGCCTACGCAACTACAGCGCATCCACATTCGCGTCGCACCGGCAGCGTATGTACGTGTACAGGCAATCAAATAATATAGGCAACAAACTGTCCTAAATAATGTCATAAACGTGCACTCAACTAATTCCAAAGACATTTTTACTATGAAGAAATTTGTGAATTTAAAACTTAGAAACTATGAGAAAAACGGAACATATCAATACAGTAAATTACAGTATGTATAAATAAATGGCGGTCTGGGATACAATTCATACGGTTCAGTGTCATGGATAGATAAATTATCGAAAATGATGCAGTAGCGTCGCACCTATATGCCGATTGAAACTGCAAGACCACTCTATTCGTGACACTCAGGAAGCATAGATACGTATTCAGACAGTCATACAAGGTAATAAAGAATTGATCACAATATTGTCATAAGCGTTCACACAACTAATCCCAAGTGGCACTTTTACTAAGAAATACAATTTTCTAAAATGCAAATTGAATGTAGCGCAAAATATCGAAAGTATCATAACACTACATTTCAGTTTGTACAAATAAATGGAAAAATGGGATAAAATGCATACGATAGATTATCGAGGATGGAGAAATTAACGATAATCATAATGTGGTGTCGTTACGATGTACCGAGCGCAAATGCAAGTGCACTCCAGTCGTGTTGTTCCGTCAGCTTAGGTACGTATACTGACAATTATACACAATAACAGTTAATTAACCAAAATAATGTCATAAGCGTACACTCACCTATTCCCAAAGGCAGTTTTACCAGGAAATACAATTTCTTATAATAGAACTTGAATATTACAAAAAAGAAATCTAAAATATCATTACAGTTAATTAAAGAACGTATAAAATAAATGGACAAATTGGGAAAGAATGCATACAGTTTAAACTCATGGGTTACTGAAATAAACGAGGACAACCCAGTATGCCGCTCCAATCTGTCGTACCTAACTACAAGACCACTACAACCGTACCGCGACCGAAGCGTAGATACGTTTACAATGTATCATATAAAAGAGAAAGATTTTAACATAATATTGTCACAAATGTACACGCAACTGATTCCAAAGACACTTTTACTAAGACATACAATTTCTTAAAATATGAATTGAGAATTTCGAAGAAAATCGAAAATATCATAACAGTACATAACAGAATTTATAAAGAAATGAATAAATTGGTAAAAAATTCATACGGCGTAAAATCATGGTTAGAGAAATTAACGATGGTCATCCAATATGCCGCTCCGATCTGCCGTTCGCACCTACAAGGCCACTCCAGCCGTGTCACTCCGGAAACGTAAGTACATTTACAGACTATCATATGATATTACAAAAATTTATCGAAATATTTTCATAAACGTGCACTCATCTATTTCCAAGGATACTATTCCTATAAAATACAATTTTTGATGTTATTAATTTGAAATTTTGAAAAGATTCGAAAATATTGTACCATTAAATGACAATATGTCTAAATAAATGGAAAACAGCGAAGGAGTGCATACGGTACAATATCAAGGCTAAAGAAGTTAACCAATACCTTATGGTAGTCTCGCGCATATACTTGCGGTCCGCGGGATAATTGGTAGGTGTGTGGTAAGGTGCGCTACACACCGCGCTGATTGGGCGTATCCCAATCCCGCGCCAATGGGGGCCGTGTGATTTAAGCCCTTGTGGCAGGTGCCGCACATTAAATCTCCGACACACGTTGTATCTGGAGTATAATTCCGCTTTCAGAAAAAGAAATTAGTATCCATTTTAGTGCCGGCGCCTTAAATATCGTGTATAAATTAGAATATCGATGGTCTATCGATTCGAGAACGTTGCCATCTTCTGTTAGTGTCGAACGGCTACGTATATAGCTTCACATATCCTGAAATTCCGGAAGTCAAACTAGATATTCCGGGAGTAAATGCGCTGTACAGTATTGGCAATGGACACCTCAATACACGGTTTGAAAATCAATGAAGGCCGTCAAAGCGTTGTATAACATTGTCCAGTCGAGGAGAGATAAACGTCACACAGTTTTACCTCACCATCCGCGAATATGACCTGCTGTATCGAGAGTATAACACCATGTACAGAGGTTCGGGCTAGTATAAATTTTAGATTCGAGCACCATAATTTATGTATGAATCACAAGATAGATGGCCAAACCATTCGAGTCGAGAACGTTGCCACCTTCTGTGAGAAACGAACCGCTATTTCAATAGTTTATCGTATCCTGCGATACCGAGAGTCAAACCAGGTATTATGGGCGTAAGTCCGCTGAAGGGTTTTGGAAATAGACAGCCTAATTCACGGTATGAATATTAATGAACGCCGTCAAGCCGTAGTATCATTACCTCTTGTTGCAGTGTCAAACTTCATACAGAATGCCTTGCCTTCCGAAAAACTAACCCGCAGTATCGAGAGTATGACACCGTGTTTAGAGGGACAAATTAGTGTACACTTTACTATCCGCCACATGATTACATTTACGAATCAGAAGTTCGAGTGTAAAACCATTCGAGAATGTTATCACCTTCTTTGTGATTAAAACGGTTAAGTCAATAGCTTCATACATCCTCAGACTCAGAGAGTCAAGCAATATATTCCGGGAGTATTTGCGCTGTACAGAATTGGCAATAGATCCCTTAATTCACGGTTTGAATACTAAAATAGAGCGTCAAAGCGTTTGAGAACATTACCAATGCTATAAAGTCCAACCATTTACAGAATGGCTTACCGATCTAGAAGTTAACCCGCCCAGTCGAGAGATGCTACGTGTTTAGGGATACACATTTGTAACCCTATTTGGGACGGGGACGCTAATTTCATTATGAATAAGGAGATCGAGGGTGAAACCACGCCAGATCCTTACCACCTTCTGTGAGAAACGAAATGCAGAATCAATAGCTTCACATATCTTGTGGTTCGGAGAGTCAAATGTGGTATTCCGGGAGTAGATCCGCTGTACAGTATTGGCCTTATACACCCTATTGCACGGTAGAAATATTATTGTACAGATTCAAACCGCTGTAGGACGTTAGGTATTGGTATAGAGTCAAACTTTTCACAATGGCTTTAACTTCGTAAAGCTATCTCGCAGTATCGAGAGTATAACTTCATGTTCGGAGAAGCAAGTTAGTATGGATTATAGTGACGGACATCCTAATTTAAAGTATGAACTATGAAGGTCCAGGTTCATATCGTTCGAGAACGGATCACCCTCTTCGAGTGGAGATCTACTGAATCACAAGCTACACCTATCCTGTGACTCCGAATGCAAAAACAAGCATTCCGAAAGAAAATCCGCTGAACTGTGTTGGCAATGGAAACCATAATTCACGGATAGAATATAAAAATAGAGCGACAAACCGATTGAGAATGCTTCCAATCGGCAAATAGTCAGTCGTTTTTAATTGATGATGTCACCTTTCGAAAGCATAACGCACTGTAATGAGAGTATAACAAGGTGTTGAGAGGAACAAATGAGTATACATTTTAGTGCCGGGCATCTTAATTTCATGTATGATTAAGAAGATCGGGCGCCAAACCATTCGCAACGGTTACCATCCTCCTTGTGAGTCGAACGGTTAGGTCAACAGTTTCAACTATCCTGTGATTCCGTGTATAAAACGAGGTATGCCAGGAGTAAATCCACTGATCAGTATTGGCAATAGACACCTTAATTCACGGTATGACTATTAAAGAATACCGTCAAACCGCTGTAGGGCGTTACCCATCGGCGTAGAGCCTAACTATTCGGCGACGGTCGTACCTGCGGATAGGGTAACCCGCTGAATCGAGAGTGTACCGTTGTGGTCAGTGAAGCATGTGATTATGCATTTTAGTGACGGGCAACGTATCTTCATAAATGAATTACAAAATCCAGGGTATTGAATATAAAAATATACATATAAAAATTTCTAGAACGTTTCCACCTTCCATGAGTGTCGAACGGCTGAGTCAATAGCTTCACCTATCCAGTGATACCGAGGTTCTATCCTAGTATTCCGTGTGTAAATCCGCTTTACAGTATTGGCATTTGAAACCCTACTTCCTGGTATAAATGTTAATGTACTGGGTCAAACAGTTGTGCAAAGTTACATATTGGTATAAAATCTCACTCTTTACCGAAGGCAGTACCTTCCGAGAAGCTTTCCTGCGGTTACGAGAGTAAAACACCGTTGCCTGTGCCGAAAAATAGTACACATTTCAGTGACGGGCACATTAATTTCATGTATTATTTATAAGGTCGAGGATCAAACTTTTCGAGATCATTACCACCTTCTTTGAGAGACGAACTGCTAAGTCCATAGCTTGTCGTATTCCAATATTCGAAGAGGCAAACCATGTATTCCCGTAGCAAATGTTACTAGTTTGCTATCGTGAACACTGAGCAAGACACTTGCTGCAGCGGTTTGGACTTCTCGGGAAGTATGGCCTTCGGTAAAAACTTTGACTCTAAATTAAATGATAAAGCTCTGTAACCATTGGACGCTCTACCTTCATATTCATACCGTGAAATATGCTGTCAATTGCCAATATTGTCCAGCGGATGTGCTGCCAGAATGCCTGGTTGACTCTCCGAATCACTGGATAGGTGAAACTTTGACATAGTCGTTCGAATCTGACAGAAGGGGGCATCGTTCCCGAACGGTTTGACACTCGACCTTTTAATCTATACATGGAATGAAGGTGCCCGTCACTAAAATGTATGCTAGTTTGACCTCTGAACACGAAGTTATATTTTCGAAACGGCGGGTTAGCATCTCCGAACGAAAGGCAGTTGGTAGAGTGTGTGACTCTATACCAATAGGTAATGTTTTTCAACGGTTTGACTGTGTACTTTAATTTTTATACCGCGAAACAGGGTCTCTAATGGCAATATTGTACAGCTGATTTACTCCCGGAATACCTCATTTGACAGTCGGAGTCACTGTATGGTTGAAGCTGTAGACGTAGCCGTACGACTCTCGCAGTTGGTGGTAACGTTCTCGAGCGGTTTATCGTTCGACCTTCACAACCATACATGAAATTATGGTGCCCGTCACAAAAATGTACGCTAAACTGCTTCTCTGAACTCGAAGTAATACAGTCGACTGAGCGGGTTGTGTTCCTGGAAGATAAGGCATTCGAAGATGGTTGACTCTACAGCAATAAGTATCGTTTCACATCGGATTGACCCTGTTCATTAATATTCGTGCCATAAGTTAATGTATCTATTTCCAATACTATTCGGCGGGATTATACACCATGAAGACCTAGTTTGACTTTCGGAAAAATAGAATGCGTGATGATATTGACGTAGGTTTGCGACTCTCAAAAAACGTGGTAACGTTCTCACACGGTATGACTACTGACCTTCCTACTCATACATGATATAAAGGCGCCCAGCACTAAAATGTCTACTAATTTGTTTCTCAGCACAAGAAGGTATACCTACTATACAGCGGGTAATATTCCCGGAAGGTAAGGTATGCGTTAAGGATTATGACTTTATACCAATTGGTAACGTTCTCAAATGGTTTGACTCTCCTCATTAATATTCATACCGTGAATTAAGGTGTTAATTGTCAATACCGATCGGCGGATTTACTCTCGGAATGCCTGGTTTGACCCCAGGAATCTCAAGAAAATGTGAGGCTATTGAGTTAGCCGTTCGACTGCGAAGAAGGTCGTAACGTTCTCGAACAGTTTGACCCCCGATTTTGCTATACCTGCAACGAAGATAAAGTGTCCGCCTGCTGAAATGTCTACTAATTCCCATCCGTGAACTGTAAGCAATGCACCCCCTACAGAGGGTTGGGCATCTCGAAAGGATAGGAATAAGCCTTCGATAAAGGATTTGACTCTATACGGACAGGTAACGTTCTACAATAGTTTGACTCTAGAGCTTAATATATATAGCGGGAAGTAGGGTTTTTAATGCCAATTCTGTACAGAGCATTCACTCACGTCATATCTCTTTTGACTTTCTGACTCACAGGATGCACGAAGCTACTGACTTAGCTGTTTGAATCTCAAAGCAGATTTTAACTTTTCTAACGGTTTGACCTTCCATCTTGTAATTCATATATGCAGCTAAGGAAGACGTCACTGAAATGAATACTAATTTCATTCTCTGAACACGAACTTATTCTCTCGTTAAAGGCGCTAAGGATCGCGGAAGGTAAGGACTTGGGTAAAACGTTTCTCATTATACCAATTAGAAATGCTCTGAAACGGTTGACGATATACTGTAATATTCAAACCGTGAATACAGGTGTCTATTGCCAAAACTCTTCAGCGGATTTACGCTCGGATTACCTGGAATGGATTTCGGGAAAACAGGATAGGTGGTGCTACTGACACATGCGTTCTACTCTGAAAGAGGGTGGCAACGTTCTCGAACTGTTTGACACTCGATATTCTGATTCATACATGTAATTAAAGCGCCGTCACTAAATTGTATAACAGTGTGTTTCCTTAAACAGGTAGCTATACTTCCGTTAGGGCAGGCTAGCTACACGGACGGTAACACCATCGGTAAAACGTTTGTCTTTATAGCAATAAGTACCGTTCTCAAATGGTTTGATCTTCTACTTTACTATTCAAACCGTGAATTAATGTGCCTGCTGACAATACTGATCAGCGGATTTACTCCTGGAATGCATGGATTGTCTCTCAGAGTCACAGGATAGGTGGAGCTATAGACTGATCCGTTCGATTCCTAAGAAAGTTGAGAACTTTCTCGAACCGTTTGACCCTTTTTCTTCTTATTCATAATGAAATTAAGGTCCCCGCCACTAAAATGTCTACTAATTTCATACTCTGAACACGAAGTCATACCCTCAATGAAGCGGGAGATGTTCGCGGATGGTACGGCCCTGTGTAAACCGCTTGACTTTATATCAATTAGTATCGTTCCCAAACAGTACACATTAAATGAATCCGTTAGTATACATTTTAGTGACTCGCATCTTATTGCCACATATGAATAAGAATTGCGGGTCAAACCTATCAGGAACGTTGCCATGTTCTGTGACACACGAATGGCTAATTCAGTAGCTTCACACATCCTGCGATTCAGAGAGACAAACCAGTTAATCCGAGAGTAAATGCGCTGAAGTGTATTGGCAATACATACCTAAATTCGCGGAATGAATATTAAAATAGAGAGTTACCACTTGTGAGAACGTAACTATTTTGCTATAAAGACATACGTTATACCGAATGCCTCGCCGTCCGATGCGTTAGCCCGCCGTATCTAGAGTATTGCTAAGCGTTAAAGGAAACTCATTAGTATAAATTATAACGACGGCACCTTAAATTCGTGTATGAATTAGAATATTGATGGTTATAACGTGCAAGAATGTTAGCACTGCCGGTGATAATCGAACGGCTAAGTCAATAGCCTCACCTACCCTGCTATTCCGATAGGCAAACCAGGTGTGCCGAGAAACAATCCGCTGCACACTATTGCCAATGGACACCTCAGTTCGCAGCTTGAATATTAACGTACAGCGCCCAGCGATTGAACGTTACCTATTGGTATAATGTCAGAAGCTCTACCGACGGCCCTACCATCCGCGATGCTAACTCGCTGTGTCAAGAATATAACTTGCTGTTCAGTGAAGAAAAATTTGTATACAATCTAGTGACTGGCACTTTAGTTTCATGAATAAACTACAAGATCAAGGGTCAATCGTTTCGACAACGTTACCTCCATGTTTGAGGGTCAAACGGCTAAGTCAATAGATTCAGCTTTCCCGTCATTCTGAGAAACAAACCAGGTTTTTCGGAAGAAAATCTGCTGTGCATTATTGGCATCATACAGCCTATTTCACGGTATAAAAATAACACTCCTGATTCAAATCATTATGGATCGTAACGAATTGGTTCAGAGTAAAATTTTTGCCGAATACCTTGCCTTCCGGGAATGTAACTCGCTGTAGCCAGATTTTGGCTTCATGCTCGGAGAAGCAAGTTAGTATGCACTTCCGGTCTGGGCACCTTAATTTCATGTATCAAGTAAGAGATTGAGTATCAAAACTGTAACGAACCCTACCACTTTCTTTGAGAGTCGAACGGCTAAGTCATTAGCTTTGCAAATCCTGCTATTCCGATAGTTCAATCAGGTAGTACCGGAGTAAATCCGACGAAGGGTATTGGCAATTGACAGCTTAATTCACGGCATTAATATTACTGTAGGGAGTCAAACCGACGGACAACATTACCAATGCGTATAAAGCCATTCCTTGCATCGAATACCATACCATCCGTGAACCTAACCCGGTGTAGCGGGTGTCACGCTTTGTGTTCATGGAATGAAATTAGCAGACACATTAGAAGACGGACACTTTAATTGCATGTATCAATAGGAAGATGGAATATCAAATCATCCGAGAACGATACAACCTCTACTGACAGTAGCATGGTTATGGCAGTAGCTTCTCCTTTCTTGTGATTTCCAGACACAAACCATGAATTCCGGGCGAACATCCGTTGAACAATATTGCCAATAGACACCTTAATTCGTGGTATGAATATTAAAGTAGCGCGGCAAACCGTAGGAGAACTATACCGATTGGTATGACGACAAACTTATTACCGAAACATTACTTTCCGTGAACCTAATCCGCTGTATCGAGGGTATAACTTCGTGTTGGGAGGAACAAATTAGTATACATTTTAATGATGGGAACATTAGTTTCATGTATGAATTGGAAAATCGAATGTCCATACGTTTGCGAGCATTACCACCTTCATTGAGAGTCGAGCGGCTTTGTCAGTAACTAGAACTATGATGCAGTTCCGAGGGACAGACCAGGTATTCCGGAAGTCGATCCACAGTGCAGTATCACCAATGGACACGTCCATTCACGGTATGAATATTACAGTAGAGCTACAAACCGTTGTAAACTTTGCCGATTGTTATTGTGTCTTGCTTCCTCTCAAGGCCTTACATTCCGAGAAACAAACCCGGTGTATAAAGCATATAACTACGTGTTTATTGACGAAAATTTGTATTCGTTTTAGTGACGGACACCTTAATTTCATGCAAGAATTAGAAGATCGAGAGGCAACCTGGTTCAGAACGTTACCATAGCCTTTGAGGATGGAATGGTTAAGCGAATAAATGCACCCGCTCTGTGATTCCGAATGTCAAAGAAGGTATTTCGGGGAAAATTGGTTGAAAAGTATTGACATTTCACACTTCATTTCACGGCTTGTATAATTAAGCAAAGCTCCTAACCATATGAGACCGTCACCCATTTGCACCAGTGCTCAGTGGAACAAATTACTATAAGTTTCATTGACTGGCAGATTAATTTCCCGAATGCATTTGAAGGTCGAGTGTCAAACCGTTCGAAAAGGTTTCCACCTTCGTTGGGAATCGAGCGGTCTTGTCAAAAGAATCACCTATCTTCTGATTTCGAGAGTCAAATAAGGTATTTCGGGAGAAAGTCCGCAGAGAAGGCTTTTGGCAATACACACATTCATTCACGGTTTGTATAGTAAAATAGAGCGTGAAACCGTTTGAGAACGATACCAATTGGTATAAAGTCAAACGTTTTACCGAAGATGTTACCCTCCATGAACCTAATCCCCTGTCTCGACAGTATAACAGCATTCGTCATGAGAGAAACGAATTAGTATACACGTTAGTAACTGGTGCCTTAATTTCATGTATGCATCAGAAGATATACTTTCTAACCAATCGAGAACGTTACAACCTTGTTTGAGAATCCAACGGCTGAGTTAATAGCTTCGGGCACCCTGTGATTCCGTAGAGTCAACCCTGATAATCCAGGTGTAAATTCGCGTAACAGTAAATACGGTATTCAAATAAGCGGGTATTCCAGGAGTATATTCGCTAAACAGTATTGGCAAAAAACACCTCAACTCACTGCATGAATATTAAAGCACGGAATAAAACCGCTGGAGAACGTTACCAGTTGATATAACGTCATGCTCCTCAGCAGATACTTTACCTTCCGAAAATATAACTCGATGTGTCGTGGGTATAACTTCGGGTTCAGGGGAACAAATGAGTAGACGTTTTAGCAGACGGACACCTTAACCTCATGTATTAATTAGAAGATCGAGCATCAATCAGTTCGAGATCGTTGCCACCTTCTTTGAGATTCGTACGGCTAAGTTACTAGCTTCGCCAATCTTGCAATTCCGATATTCAAACCAGGTATCCGGAGAGTCATTCCGCTGAATGGTATTGGCAACAGACACCTTAATTCGTGGCATGAATATTATAGTTGATAGTCAAATCGACGGAGAATATCACGGATTAGTATATGCTACTCCGTTTACGTGTACCTTGCCTTCCTGGAACCTATCCCGCTGCTATGATTGCCTTCATAGTGCCCACGGAAGCAATTCAGTTAATATTATGACAGACGCGCCCCTTATTATCAAATAACAATTAGAAGATCGAGAGTCAAACCGTTCGAGAACGTTGCCACCATCTGCTAGAGACGAACTGCTATGTCAAGAACATCGCTTATCTAGAGATTCGGAGAGTCAAACCAGGTATTCCTGGAGTAAATCCACTGAACTATATTGCCAATTGCCACTATAGTTCTCGGTTTCAACAAGAAAGAAAAGGGTCAAACCGTTTGAGAGCAATGCCAATTTGTATCAAGTCAAACACTTTACCGATGGTCTTAACGTCCTAGAAGCTAATCGGCCGTTCCGTGAGTATAGGTACTTGTTTAGGGAAACACATTAGTATACATTTTAGAGAGGAGCACCTTCATTTCGTGCATGAATTAAAAGACCTAAGGTCAAATCGTTCGAGATCTTTACCACATTCTGTGAGAGATGGACGGCTAAATCAGTAGAGCTTGAACCATCCTGCTATTCCTAGAGTCAAACCAGGTATACCGGGTGTAAATCCGCGGAACAGTGATAGCCACAGATACCTTAATTGACGGTTTGAGTGTTATAGTGTAACATGAAAACGCTTGCGAAATTTACCAGTTTGTTTGAAGTCAAACCTTGTTACGAAGACCTTACTTTCCGAGAAACGAGCCCGCTGAATCGTGAATACAACTTCCTGTACACAGAAGCAAGTTATAGGATATTTTAGTGACAGACACCATAATCTCATGCGCTATATAGAGGATCGAGGGTCAGTCCGTTAGAAAATGATACCACCTTCGGTTCGAGTCGACGGGCAAAGTCAATAGCTTCACCAATGCTGTGATTCCGAGAGACGAACCAGTTATTCCGGAACTAAATCCGCTTATACAGTATTGGCGATATACACCCTACTTCCAATTATGAGTATAAAACTGCAGTGTCAATTCTTTGTCGAACGTTACCCGTTGTTATAGAGTCTACCTTTTCACCGAAGGCCGTAACTTCCGAGAAACTATCCCGCTGTATCGAGAGTATAACTTCATGGTCAGAGAAGTATAATAGTTTAAATTTTAGTGTCGGGCAGCTTAATTTCATCCATGAATCAGAATGTCGAGGGTCAAACCCTGCGATAACGTTATCAACTTCTTTGAAAGGCATAAGGCTAAGTCAATAGCTTCAACTATGCTTGGATTTCGGGAGTCAAACGAGGTATTCCGGGAGTAAATCCGCAGCACAGTATTGGCAATAGACAACTTATTTCACGGTTTTAATATTTATGTAGAGCGTCAATCCGTTGTAGAACATTACCTATTCGTGTAGGGCTAAACATCTTACAGAATGCCTTACCCTCTGAAAAACTTATCAGCTCTAGCGGGAATATGGCACCATGTCCAGTGGTAGGAAGTAGTATACATTTTAGTGACGGCGCCCTTAATTTCATGTGTGAGTTCGAAGATCGAGCGTCAAACCGTTCGAGACCCTAAACTCTTACTTTGAGATTCCAACGGCTAATTCAATAGCTTCACCTATCCTGTGACTCCGAAAGTCAAACGAGATATTCCGGTAGTAAATGCGCTGTACAGAATCGGCAACATATACATTAACTCGCGTAGTGAATATTAAAATACAGCGTCACCCCTTGTGAGACCGTTATTAATTGCAACAAAGTCAAACGTTTTACAGAATACCTTACAATCCGAGAAGCTATCCCGCCGCATTTAAGGTATAGCTACGTGTTTAGGGTGACACATTCGTACACAAATTAGTGACGGAACCATATATTCATGCATAATTCAGAAGATCGAGTGATAGACAGCTCGAGAAGGTTTCCACCTTCTTTGAGAGTCGAATGACTAATTCAACAGCTTCGCCCATCCTGTCATTCCGGGACTGAAGCCTGGTATTCCTGGAGATAGTCCGCTGAACAGTATTGGCCATAGACACCTTCATTCGCGGTATGAATATTACAGTAGACGGTCAATCCGTCGGAGAACAAAACCAATTGTTATACCGTCTTCTTCTTACCGAATACCTACCCATCCGAGAACCTATTTCGCAGTAGCCAGTGTCTTGCTTGTTGTTCGCGGATACAAATTAGTAGACACGTTAGCAGCCGGGCATGACATTTCCATGTATTGGGTTGTCCGGAAAGTTCGTGCCGATTTTCGGTAGGTAGCGTGGGAGACCTACCTGAATATATCACAATTATTGAAAACAAATGACACGTGTACATATTATAATAGAGATAACTTCAGCCATATTTGGAAAAAAGTTTGGTCACGATTCGTTAATTTTTATCAGTTTTGTACGCCTTAGAATATGGTGGTAAATAAGGAGCATTATAGGCACCTAATGCTTTTCTTTTTCCGAATGGGCAAAAATGCCACACAAGCGGCAAATAAGATATGCGCTGTTTATGGCGACGATCCCGTAGCCGAAAGAACTGTGCGTAAGTGGTTTGCACGGTTTAAAGCTGGAAATTTCGACCTTGAAGATCAAGAACTCCCAGGTAGGCCGTCCACCACAGACGAAGATATGGTTAGATCTGAAATCGAGAATAGCACATGCTCAACATTACGTCAATTAGCAGGAATGCTAAATAAATCAAAATCAGCAATCCTCGATCATACTGTGAATCTCGGCTATGTAAACCGTCTTGATGTATGGGTTCAGCACAATTTAACGAAAAAAAATCTGTTGGACCTCGTCTCCATTTGCGACTTGCTTTACAAGCGCAACGAGGAGACGCCATTTCTGAAGCAATTAGTGACGGGGAATGAAATATGGGTAATTCATAAAAATGTTCAGCGTAGAAGGTCCTGGAGAAAGCGTGATGAAACAATTTTAGCCACCCCAAAAGCCGGTCTTCATTCGATGAAGGTAATGCTCTGTATCTGGTGGGACTGGAAAGGAATCCTACATTATGAGCCTTTACCAAATAATGAGGCAATAGATTCGGCAAAGTACTGCTCTCAGTTAGATAAATTGAAGACATCAATTGATCAAAAACGTCCAGAAATTGCGAATAGGAAGGGCGTCGTAATTCATCAGGACAATGCGCGAGCCATGTGTCTTTGAGGGCTCGGCAAAAATTGTTGGAGTTTGGTTGGGATGATTTACCCCATACACCGTATTCGGCACACCTTGCGCCTTCGGTTTTTCACCTTTCCCGATCAATACAAGTTTCCCTTAATGGAGAAACTTTCAACTCATTCTAAAACTCATTTGGACAATTTTTTGCCGAAAAACTTGAGAGGTTCTGGAAGGACGGAATTCGTAAGTTGCATGAAAAATGAAGAAAGGTTGCGAAACAAAATGGTACCTAAATAACTTAATAAATGTATACCAATACTTAAATAGCTGCGTTTTAATTTTCCTAAAAATCGGCACGATCTTTCCGGACAACCCAATATAAATAGCAAAATCGAAAGTCAAACCGTTAAACAAGGATACCATCTTCTTTTGGAGTCGAACGGCTACGTGAATAGCTTCATCTATCCTTTATTCCAAGAGCCAAACCATGTACTCCGGGAGTGAATCCACTGAGAAATAATTAGCATTAGCCACGCTATTTCGCGGTATTAATATTAATGTACAGAGTCAATCCGTTAGAGAACGTTACCAATTGGAATAATGTCAAACGTTTTACTGAATTCCATACACTCCCATAGACTATCGCATTATATCGAGCGTATAGCTTGGTGTTCAGAGGTAGAATTCTGTACACATTTTAGTAATGGGCACGTTAACTTAATGTATAGATTACAAGATAGAGAGTTAAACGTTTGGAGATCGTTACCAATTGCTATAACGTCATACTCCTTACCGAAGACCTTACACCCTGGAAAAGTAACCCGCTGTATCGAGAGTATAGCTTCGTGTCCATGGAAAAAAATTTGCCTTCTCGTCAGTGACGGGCACGTGGAATTGATCTTTGAATTAGTGGATGGAGTTTTGAACGATTAGGGAACGTTACCACCTTCTGTGAGAGACGTACGGCTTAGTCAATAACTTCACGAATCCTGCGATTACAAGCGTCAAACCACGTAATCCTGGAGCAAATCCGCTGACCACAATTGGCAATACACTCGTTAACTCACGGTATGCTGTTAAAGTAGAGGGTCAAGCCGTAGCGATAGCATTACCAATTGGTATATAGTCATTAATTCTATCCCATACCAGTCCATCGAGTACCTAGACAGCTGTAGCGATTGTCTTGCGTAATATTCACTGGATCAAATGAGAAGACATTTTAACAGGCGGACACATTAGTTTCAGGTATAAATAGAAAAACCAACCGTCACACCTTTCGAGAACGATCCCACATTGTTTGAGGGTCCAACGGCTGCGTCAATAGCCTCACCTGTATTTGTGAATCCGTGAGTCAAGTCTGATATTCCAGGAGTAAATCAGCTGATCAGTATTAGTGAGAGACACCATAATTCTCGGTTTTAATATTAAATGTAGATCGTCAAACCGTTTGTGAACGTTACCCATTCGTATAATGTCAAATGTTTTATTGAAGACCTTACCCTTCGAAAAACTAACCGACTGTATCTAGAGAATAACATACTGTTTGGAGAGTCACATTAGCGTACATTATAGTGATGGCACCTTAATTTCATGTAGGAATTAGAAGATCAATGATGGTCAAACCGTTCGAGGCCTTTACCTCCATCGTTGTGGGTGGAACGACTGTGTCAATAGCTTCGCCTACCTTGTGACTCCGAAAGTCAAAGCAAGAATTCCGGGAGTAAATCCTCTGAACAGTATTGGCAATACATACTTTAACGCACGGAATCAGTATTATTCTACAGAGTCATACCGTTTTCAAACGCTACTTACTGGCTCAGAGTAGAGCATTTTCCGATTCCCTTACCTTCCGAGGAACAAACTCGCTGTATCGTCAGTACATCTTCGTGTTTGGTAAAACACATTAGTAAATGTTTCAGTGACGGGCACCTTAATTTCATGTATGAAATTGAATATCGAATGTCAAATCGTTGGGGAACGTGCCGACCTCCTGTGAGAAACGAACGGCTACGTCAATATCATCACCTATACTCTGATTCGGACTTGCAAGCCAGGTATTCCGAGAGTAAATCCGCTGAACAACATTGGCAATAGGTCCCTTAATTCACGATCTGCATGTTAAAGTAGATCGTCAGTTCGATTGAGTACGATACCAATTTCTGTAAAGTCAAACGTTTTACCGGGGACCTTACCTTCATCAACCCTCACCCACTGCATCTAGAGTATAACTTCATATTCATAGGCGGAAATTAGTAAACATTTTTGCGGCGGGCACTTAATTTCATTATGAATAAGAAGAACGCGTGTTAAGCCACTCGAGGACGTTGTCACCTTCTTTGATATTCCAAAGGTTATGTCAATTACTTCACCTACCCTGAGGTTCCGAGAGACAAATCTGCTACTTGCAGGTAAATCTGCTGATGAGAATTGGCAATAGACACATTCATTCACAGTATGAATACTAAAACAGACCGCCAACCCGTTGTAGATCGCTACCGACTGGTGGAAATACAAACTTTTAACCGAAGCCTTAACATCCGAGAAGCTGGCACGACGTATCGAGAGTATAACTTCGTGTCCAGAGAGAGATATTAGTATACATTTTAGTGATGGGCATCACAACTTCATGTACGAATTACATAATCGTGTGCCAAACCAATCGAGAACGTGCCCACCACGTTTAATTGTCAGCAGCTTTACCCGTCCTGTGATGCCAAGGTTCAAACAAATTTCTATACATTTTAGTGATGAGCACATTAATTTCATGTATGACTTAGAAGGCTGAGGGTCAGTCCGTACAGAAACGCAACCACCGCCTTTGTGATTCGAACTGCTGATTCAATAGCTTCTCCAATCATGTAATTCCGAGAGGCAAGTCTGGTACACGGGAGTTAATCCGCAGAAGAGTATTAGCTATGGACATCTTCCTTCACGGTATGAATATTAAAGCAGACCGCCAACCCATTATAGAACGTTAACAATTTGCTTATAGTCATTGCAATTACCTTCGGCCTTACCTTCCGAGAAGCCTGACCACCTGCATCGCGGGTATAACAAAGTGTTCAGAGGAACAAATTACTGTGCAGTTTAGTGAAGGGCTCATTAATTTCATGGATGAATCAGAACATCGAGGCTGAAACGTTTGGAGAATGTTACCACCTTTCTTCAGAGTCGCACAAGTAAGTAAATAGCTTCACCTATCCTAAGATAGCGAGAGTCAAAGCTAGGTATTGCGTGATCAGATACACTGAACAGAATTGAAAATAGACACATTAATTCAATGAAAGAACATTCAGGATGGGTACCAAACCGGTGGACACAATTACCAAATGGTATAAAGTCATTCCTTTTACCCAATACTTTACCTTCCGAGAACCCATGCCTCTGTATCGAGAGTATAACTTCGAGTTCGTAGAAAAAATTGGTATATATTTTAGTTTAGTATCTTCACTTACGCCATGATTCGGCGAATCAAACCGTGTATTCCCGGATTACGCCCGCTGAGGAGTATAGGCAACAGACACCATAATTAACGGTATCAATATTAAAGCAGACGGGCAAAGAGTTATAGAACATTACCTATTGGTACAGAGTCAACCCGTTTACGGATAGACTTACCATCGGAGAAGGTAACCTGCTTTCGGGAGTATAACTTCGTATTCAGAGAACGAAATTGGTATTCCTTTCAGTGAATGGCACCTTAACTTCTTGTATCAATTAGACGATTAAGCGCCGAACCGTGCAGGAACGTTTCACGCTCTTCGAGATTCGAACTGATAAGTCAATAACTTCACATGTTCGTTGATTCCCACGGTCAAACCAGGTAATCCGGTATTAAATGCGCTGTGCAGTATTTACAACTGATACATTAATTCACTGATTGGATATTAAAAGGTAACGTCACCCCGTGAGAGATCGGTACCAATTGCTATATAGTCAAACGTGTCGTTCTACCGAAGTCCTTATCCACCTAAACATTATCCCACCGTACGGAGAGTATAACTTCTTGTTCAGAGAATGGCAACAGTATACACTATAGTGATTTCACATTATTTTCATGTATGAATAAAATAACCTGGATTCAAATTCTTCGAGAACGTTCCCACCACCGTTGGGAGTCGAACGGCCAAGTCAATAGCTACACCTACCCTATGATTCAGATAGCCAAATCAGCTATTCCGGGAGAGAATTTGCTGTTCATTATTGGCAATAGGCACCTTCATTCATGGTACGAATATTAAAGTGGAAGCTCAATCGGTCGGAGAACGTTATCAATTTGAATAGTGTCATTCTTTCTGCTGAAGACGATACCCTCCTAGAACCCAACGTGCCTTAGCGAGTGTCATGCCTTGTGCTAACAGAACAAAATTAGTAGACATTATAGCAGAGGCTTATCTTATTTCGATATATGAATTAGAAGATCTAATGTCAAGGAGTTCGAGATCGTTACCACCATCTTTCAGAGTCGAACGGCTGTGTCAATAGCTTCACCAGTAATTACGATTGCGGGAGTCAAACTTTGTATTCCCGGAATAAATCTGCTGAACAGTATGGGCAATAGACACCGCAATTGACGGTTGGAATATTAATGAAGGTCGTCATACCGTTTGAGAGCCGTGCCAATAGATATAAATTCAAACACTTTACCGAGGCCTTACCTTCAGCAAACTTCTCCTGATTCATTGTGATTATAAGTTCGGGTTCAGTGAAAATCATTTAGTACTCATTTCTCTGACGGGCACCTTATCTTCATGTATAAATTAGAAAAACTAGAGTCAAACCATTTGAGAACGTTACCACCCTATTTCAGTCTTGAACTGCTGAGTCAATATCTTCACCTTTTCTTGTGATTCCGATAGGCAAATCAGGTATTCCGAGAGTAAATCCACTGAACAGTATGGACAATAGCTACCGTAATTAACGGTCTGAATATTATAGCAGACAGTCAATCCGTTGTAGGAAGATACCAATTGCTATAAAGTCCAACGTTTTACAGCGAACCTTACCTTCGCGTTCCTCATTCACTTCATGGAGAATTCATCTTCATGCTCACAGAAAGAAATGAGTATTCATTTCAGAGACGGGCATCTTAACTTCATGTATGAAATTGAAGATCGATGGTCAAACCGTTACAAAACGTTAGCACACTATTTGAGCGTCAAACGGACATGTCAATGGCTCCACCCGTCCTGTGATGCCGAGAGCCAAACCACGTATTTGTGGAGTAAGTCCGCTGGACAGTTTTCGCAATAGTCGCCTTAATTCAAGGTGTGAATATTATATCAGACGGTCAAACAGTTGTATAGCGTTACATATTGGAATAGAGTCAAACAATTTACCGGTAGCGCAACCTTCGGTGGCGGATTCCTGCAGAACCGCGGGTATAACTTCGAGTTCAGAGGAGGAAATGAGTAAACAATTTTGTGAGGAGCTCCTTAACTTCACTATGTATAAGAAGATCGCGGATCAATCCGCTCAAGAATATTGCAATCTTGTGTGAGACAGGAACGGTCAACTCAATAGTTTCATCGATCCATGGATTCGGATATTCAATCCAGGTATTCCTGGAGTAAATCCGCTGAACAGTACTGCTAATAGACACTTTAATTCACAGTTTGAATAGAATAGTAAATCGTCAACCGTCAATCCTATACCGTTCATCGCATTTACTCCTGGAATACCTGAATTGCCTCTCGGAATCAAGGGATAGGTGCAGCTATTGACTTAGAACTGTGACATTCAAGGAAGGTGATAACGTTCGCGAACGGTTTGACCATCGATCATCTCATTCATACACCACATTAAGATGCCCGTCACTAAAATGTCTACGAATTTGATTCGCTAAACAGTATGCCGTTAAGCCAATTGGTAACATTCACAAACGGTTTTACGTTCTACTTTAATATTCACACCGCAAATTATGGTGACTACTGTCAAAACCGATCAGCGGATTTCCTCCTGGAATACCAGGTTTGACTCTACGGAATCACAGGGTTGGTGAAGCGATTGACTTAGCCGTTCTATTCTCAAAGAAGCTGGTAACGGTCTCGAACGGCTTGACTCTCGATATTCTAATTCGTAAATGAATTTAAGGTGGCATCACTAAATTGTATTCTAATTTGTTTCTCTAAACACGAAGAAATATTCCCGATATGGCGGGTTAGATTCTCGCACGGTAAGGATTTCTCGAAAACGTTTGACTTAATAGCAATTGGGAATATTCTTACACGGTATGACGCTCTATTTTGATTTTCAAAGCGTGAGTTATGGTGTCCATTGCCAATATCCTTCAGTCGATATACTCTGGGTATACCTAGTGTGACTCTTGAAACCACAGGGTAGAAGAAGCAATTGTGATATATGTGCGAATTCACGAAGAAGGTAGTAACGTTATCGAACGGTTTCGCCCTTGATTTTCTAATCCATAAATGAAATTCTGGTGCCCTTCACTGCTGTGTATTCTGATTCGTATCTCTGTATACGAAGCAATACTGTACAAATCTCGGGTTATGTACTCGGAGGGTAAGGTTTTCTGTAAAACATTTGACACCATCCCGATATGTAACGGTCTACAAATATTTGACTCTGTACTTCAATATGCTAACAGTGAAGTAAGGTGTCCATTGCCAATAGTATACAGAGGCTAGGCTACCGATATACCTGGTTTGATACTCCGAATCACAGGATAGGTGAAGCTATTGACTTAGCCGTTCGCCTGTCACAGATGGTGGAATCATTCTCGAATGGTTTGTCTCTCGAATATCCTATTTACACATGAAAACATGGTGTCCGCCTCCTTAAATTGTCTACTGATTTGATTCCGTGATCACTAAGCATGGCACTCGCAACAACTGGTTAGGTTCTTCGATCACAAGGTATAGGGTAAAAAGTTTGATTTTATACCATTTGGCAATATTCTCCGACGGATTGACCTCCTATTTTAATATTCAAACCGTGACTAAGGTGTCTATTGCCATTACTGTCCAGCGTATTTACTGTAGGAAAACCCAGGAATGACTCACGGAAACACAGGATATGTCACGCTATTGACATAACAGGGCGAATCTAACAGAGATTTGTAAAGTTCTGAACCAGCATGCATATCGGTCTTATTCATACATGGAAAGATGGCGCCCGCCACTAAAAGGAATGAATGGTTGTTTGCTACATCACGAACTTAGGCAACTGACACAGAAGATAAGGTTAACGGAGGGTAAGGTCATCGATAAAAAGTTTGACGGTATAACAATATGTAACTTTCGACAAAAATTTAACAATCCATTTTAATATTCGTACCGCTAATAAACCATTGGTCATACTGTTCTGTGGATTCGCACGCGGAGTACGTGATCTGACTCTTGGAATGACAGGATATGAGTATCTACTTATTTAGCAGCTGGACTGCAGAAGAAGGTGATAACTTTCTCGCACCGTTTGTCCCTCGATCATCCCACTCATACATGCAAATGTTTCCGCGTACCAAAATGTCCACTAATTTGTTCCGGTGAACACTAAACAAGCCTGTCACTACAGCGGGAAGAGATCTCGGAAGGTAAGTCCTGCGGAAAAAATTTTGACTCTATACTAATTTGTTATGCTCTACAACTGCATCAGTCTGCACTTTAATATTTATTCCTGGAGGTATGGCGTATAACGCCATTACTGCACAGTGGATTTACTCCCAGAATACCTGGTTTGACTTTCGGAATCACAGAATAGGGCAGGCTAAGGGCATATCCGATCGCTTATCCCTGAAGGTGGCAACGTCCTCGAGCAGTTTGACACTCAATTTTCTTATTCATACATGAAGTTAAGGTGCCTGTCACTGAATTGAATACTAATTTCATTCGTTGAGCACGAACTAATTCTCTCTATACAGCGGGTTAGTTTCTCGGATGGTGAGGTCCTAGGTACAACGTTTGACTTTATACCAACTGGTAACATTCTCAATCCGATTCACGCTCTTCTTTAATATTCAAACCGTGAGTTAAGGTGTCTATTGCCAATACGATTCAGCGGCGTTACTCCTGGAATACCTGGCTTGACTCTCGGAATCATAGGATAGGTGAAGCTATTACCTTAGCGTTTCGATTCCCAAAGAAGGTGGGACCTTTCTCTAACGGTTTAACTCTCGATTTTTATGTTTATACCTGAAAATGTGCTGTACGACGGCAAAAATGACTACTGATTTGTTTCCGTGAACTACAAGTAATGCACTTGCTACAGTGGTTTATGTTCCCTTAAGATACGGTACTCTGTAAGAATACGGACTTTATACGAATAAGTAAACTTCCCCGACGGTTTGACTCCATATTATAATATTCATACAGTGAATTAATGTGTATGTTGCAAAACCGATCAGCGGATTTACTCACGGAAAACTTCGGTTTCCTCCCGCAAACACGGGACAGGCGATGCTATTGACTTGGACGTTCGAATCTGAAAGATGGTGGTAACGTTCTCGATCGGTCTGGCCCTCGAACTTTTAATAAGTGCATGAAATTATGGTGCTCGTTAATAAAATGTATATTCGTTCGTACCGCAGAACACGGTGTTATAGTCCCGATACAGTGTGTCCGTCTTTGAAGGGTATTGCATTCTGCAAGAAGTTTAACCCTACACGAATATGTAGTGCTCCAAAACGGCTTGACGGCTTGGTTTAATATTCAAGCCGTGAATTATGGAACCTGTTGCCCGTAGTGTTCAGCGGATATACTTCCGGAACACCTGGCTTGCCGCTCCGAATTACATGATACGTCAAGCTATTGTCTTAGACGCTCAACTTTCAAGGGGAGTGCTATCGTTCTCGAATGGTTTGACCATCGACCTTATACATGAAGTTAAGGTGCCCGTCACAGCAATGAAAACTAGTTTCTATCTGTGAACACGAAGTTATCTTCTCGATGAAGCCGGTGAATTTCGCGGAAGGTAAGGACTTCGATAAATCGTTCGACCTTATACCAATTGGTAACGCTCTCAAACGCTATGACGCTGTGCTGTCGCATTCAAGCTGCGATTTAAGGTGTCCATTGCCAAAAGAATTCCTCGGATTTCCTTCCGGAATACCTGATTTGACTCTCCGAATCACGGGATGGCGAAGCTATTGACAAAGACGTTTGACTCTGAAAAAAGGTGGAAACGTACTCGAATTGTTTGACATTCGAACATCTTATTCATACGTGAAATTAAGGTGTCCGTCAGTCCAACGTATACTAATTTCTTTCCGTTTACTCGCTGCTGCGGTATAGGCTGTCGGTAGGTAAGGTAATAGGAAAACGATCGACTTTATGGCAATTGGTAACGTTCCCAAACGGTTTGACGCTCTACTTTAATATTCAGTCCGTTAGTTAAGGTGCTCATTACCAATAGTGTACAGCGGATTGACACCCGGCATACCTAATTAACCAGTCGGAATAGCAGGATAGGTGAAGCTATCAAATTAACCGTTCGACTCAAAAAGAAGTTGGGATCGTTCTCGAACGGTTTGACTCTCGATAATTCTGTTCTTACAATAAAATATTGTGTGCTTCTACAATAACGTCTACTGACTTGTTTCCATGAACAATAAGTAAAACGCTGGCTACAGCGGATTAGGCTCTCTTATGGTAACGTTTTGGGTAAGAAGAATGACTTTATACGTATAGGTAATTTCTCCAACGATTTGAATCTTTACTTTAATATTCATACCGTGAATTAAAGTATCCATTGCAAAACTGTTCAGCAGATTTACTCTCGAAATACCTAATATGACTCTTGTAATCTTGGAAAGGGTGAAGCTATCTACTTGGCCGTTCGTCTCTCATAGAAGGTGGTATCGCACAGGAACAGTTCTCCCCTTGATCTTCACATTCATACATGGAATTACGGAGCCCTTCACTGTAACGAATGCATATTTGTATCTCTGAATAAGACGTAATACTCTACACTCACCGGGTTAAGTTCTCGGAGGGTAAGGTTTTCGGTAAAACTTTTGACATTATACCTATATGCAACGTTGTGCAAGTGTTCGACTCTGTACCTTATGATTCAAACAGAGAAGAAAAGTGTCCATTGCCAATAGAGAACGGCGGACTGGCTCTCGGAATATCTGGTTTAGCTATCGGAATAATAGGATAGGTGAAGTTATTGACTTAGCCGTTCGACTCGTTAAGAAAGTGGGAACGGTCTCGAACGATTTAACAGTCGGTCTTCTAATTCATTCACGAGACTAAGATTTGCGTCTGCTATAATGTTTACTAATTTGCAATCGAGAGCGCGACACTCGCTACAACGCGATGTGTTCTAGGAAGTTAATGCACTCGGTAAAAAGGAGGACATCATAAAAATTAGTAATGGTCTCCAATACTGCGACACCCTACTTTGATATTCATATCTCAAATTAAGGTGTCCATTGCATATACTGAACAACGGATTCTCGCCGTACACCCAGTTCGAATCTCGAAATCACTGGAAAGGTGATGCTAATGATTTAGCTGTGCGAAACTGACAGAAAGTAGTATCGTTCTGGAAGCGTTCACATGCCGATCTTCATATTCATACATGAAATGAACGTGCCCGTCACTAAAAGGAGTAATGGGTTGTTTCCCTCAACAAGAAGTTAGACTATCGATATAGCAGCATAGGATGTCGGAGGGAATGGTCTTGGGTAAAAAGTTTGTCGCTATGCCAATAGGTAACGTCTGACAAAGATTTGACACGTCACTTTAAAATTCGTACTGTGAATTAACGTGTCCATTGGTAATACAGCTCTGTGGATTCACTCCCGGAATACGTGGTCTGATCCTCTGAATCACAGGATAGGTGTACCTATTGGTGGAGCAGTTGGACTCTCGAAGAAGGAGGGAGCGTTCTCTCTCGGTCTGTCCATCGATCGTCATAATTACACTTGAAAATAAGGCGTCCCTCTACTAATTTCTTCCGGTGAACTCTAAGTAAGGCAGTCGTTACAGAGCGTTGGGTTCTTGGAAGGTAAGGCCTTCGGTATGTTGATTGACTCCATGCCAATTCATAACGTTCTACATCGGCTAGACTCTGCACTTTATTAATTTTACTGGGAACTATGGTGTATATCGACAATACTGTACAGCGGATATACTCCCGGAATACCTGGTTCGACACTCGGAATCACAGTTTGGGTGAAGATATTGACTTTGCCCATCGACTCGCTAAGATGGTGGTATCGTTCTCTAACGATATTGTCCCCCGACCTTCTGTATAATACATGTAATTATGGTGCCTGTCACTAAGATTTAGACTAATTTCTTTCCCTGTGCACGAAGTTATACTCTCGATGCAGCGGGTTAGTTTCTTGTATGGCAAGGTCTTCGGAACAACGTTTGACTTTGTACCAATCGGCTATGCACTAAAACTGTTCATGACTATACTTTTTTATTCAAACCGTGAATTAAGGTGCCATCTGCCAATACCCATCAGTGGACTTACTTTCGGCTTTCCAGGGTTGCCTCTCGGAATCACGGGATGGCTGTTGCTATTTACATAGCCGTTCCTACCTCACTGAAGGTCGTAACGTTCTCGAGCGGTTTGTCCCTCGATCGTCTAATTCGTGCACGAAATTAAGGTTCTCGTCAATTAAACGTATACCAGTTCGTACCTGTGAATACGGTGTTATACTCCCTATACAGCGAGTTATTTTTGGATGGAAAGGCATTCTGTATCAAGTTTGACCCTACACTTATAGGTATTTCTCTAGAACGACTTGGTAGCCTGCTTTATTGTTGAAACCGTGAATTAAGGTGTCTATTGTCCATGCTGTTGAGCGGATTTGCTTTCGGAATTCCTGGTTTGTCTCTCCGAATCAAGGAATAGGTGAAGCTACTGAAATAGCTGTGCGACTCTCGATGAAGCTGATAACGTTATCGATCGGTTTGCCACTCGACCTTCTAATTCATACATGAAAAAGATGTTGTCCGTCTGCTAATACTTCTCCTAATTTCCTTCCGTGAACACTAAGCATGACATTCGCTACAGCGGTTTCAGTACTAGGAAGGAAAGCTCTCTGGTAAGGAATAGGAAGTAGCATAAATTGATAACGTTCTCCAGCGGTTTGACGCAGTACTTTAATATTCATATAGTGCGTTGAGTTGTTTATTGCCATTCCCGATCAGCGAGTTTACTCCAGGAATACCTAATTTGCCTCTCAGAATCACATGATAGCTGCAGCTATTGACTCAGTTGTGCGGCACTGAGATAAGTGTATAACGATCTCGAACGGTTTGACACTACATCTAGTTATTCATTCATGAAAATAAGGGGCCAGCCACTAGAATGTTTACTAATTTGTATCTCTGATCACGAAGTTATACTCTCGAAACTGCGGGTTTGCTTCTCGGAACGCACAGCCTTCCGTGAAGAGTTAGACCATATACCAATAGGTACCGTTGAACAATCGAGTAACTCTGTACTTTAATAATTACAGCTGGATGTAGGGTTTTTAACGCAAATACTGTACAGCGGATTTACTCCAGGAATACGTGGTTTGGATCTCGGAGACACAGGATGGGTGTAGCTATTGACTTAGTCGTTAGAATCTCAAAGAAGGTGGTATCGTTCTCGATCGTCATGAAACTCGATCTTCTTATTCATAATGAAATTAATGTGCACGCCACAAAAACGATTCCAATTTCTTCCTCTCAACACGAAGTTATACTCTCGATACAGCGGGTTATCTTTTCGGAGGGTAAGGTCTTCGATAAAACTTTTGACTTTATAGCTATTGGTAACGTTCTCAAACGGATTCACGATCTACTTCAATATTCAAACCGACAATTAAGGTGGCTTTTGTAAACAGTGTACAGCTTATTGACTATCGCAATACCCAGTTTGACTCTCGAAATCGCAGGACGGGTAAGGCTAATAACTAAGCCGTTCGATTCTCAACTAAGGTGGTAACGTTCAGGAACGCTTTGACACCCGATCTCTTCATTCATACATGAAATTAATCAGCTAGTCAGCAAAATGTATACTAATATCTTTCTCTGAACACGAAGTTACACTCTCGATTCGGCGTGTTAGCTTCTAGGGATATAAGGTTTTCCGTAAAAGGTCTGTATGTATACCAGCGGGTGCCGACCTTCAACGGGTTGACGGTCTGCTTTAATATTCATAGCGTGGATTAAGGTGACTATTGCCATTACGCTCCAGCGGATTTATCTCCGGGTACCTGATTTGTCTCTCGGAACTACAGGATTGGTGAAGATATTGACTTACCCGTTCGAATCTCAAAGAAGGTTGCAACATTCGCGAATGAATTAAAAGATCGAGAATCAAACCATTTGAGAACGTTACCAATAGCTATAATGAAAAAAGGTTTACCGAAGACCTTACCCTCTGAAAAGATTACCCGCTACATTGGGAGTATAACTTCGTGTTCAGAGGAAGAAATTGAAAAACATTTTTGTGACGGGCACAATAATTTCATTATGTATAAGAAGATCGAATGTCAAGCCGCCGCGAACTTTGTGACCTTGTGTGAGAGCCGAACGGCTAAATGTGTAGCTTCACCTATCCTGAGATTCCGAGAGTCAAATCAGGTATACTAGAGTAAATCCGCTCAACAGTATTCTCAATAGATACCATAATTCAGGGTTTGAATATGAATGCAGACCGCCAAACCGTTTCAGAGCATCGGCAATTGATATAAAGTCAATCACATTACTGGTGGCCTTACATTTGACTAAGCTATCCTGCCGTATCGAGAGTATAACTTCGTGTTTAGAGAACGAAATTAGTCTCCATTTCAGTAACGGCCACCTTAACTTCATGTATGAATTAGAATATGGAAGGTCAAACACAACGGGAACGTTATCACCTTATGCGAGTGTTGAATGGCTAAGTCAATAGCTTCGCATATCCTGTGATACGGAGAGGCAAACCAGTTATTTAGGAGTAAATCCGCTGAATAGTGTTAGAAATAGGCACCTCAATTCACGGTTTGAATATTAATACAGACCATCAGTCCGGGATGGAACGTTGCTAATTGCAATAAATTCCAACGTGTTACCGAAGACCTTACACCCCGAAATGCTATTCCGCTGTACCGGGAGTATAACTTCATGTTCAGAGATGGAAATTATTAGTCACTTCAGTGACGGACACCTTAATTGCATGTATGAATTAGATCACCTGGTGTCAAACAGTGTGAAAAGATTACCACTTTCTTTGAGTGTCGAACAGCTAATTCAATAGCTTCACCTATCCTGTTATTGTATGAGTCAAACCAGACATTGCGGGAGTGAATACGCTGAACTGTACTTGTAACAGACACTTCAGTTCACGGTTTGCATGTTATAGTGGAGCGTCAATCCGACTGGAAACGTTACCAATTGCTGGAAAGTGAAAGGTTTTACAGAACACTTTACCCTCTGAAAAATTACCACATTCATTGAGAGACGGACGGCAAAGTCAATTACTTCCCCCAACCTGAGATTCCGAGACTCATACTAACTATTTCGGTAGTAAATTGGCTTAACGGTATTGGGAATAGACACCTCAATTCACGGATTGAATGTTAAAGTAGAGCGACAAACCGTTCGAGACGTTACCAATTGGTATAAGGTCAAACGTTCTACCGTAGGCGTTAACTTCCGCGAACCTCACCCGCCACATCGAGACTACATATTCGCGATCGGTGAAAAATATTAGTATTCATATCAGTGACGGGCACTTTTACTACAAGTATAAATCTGAAGAGCGGTGGTGAAACCGATCGAAACCGTTACCACCATCTTTCAGAGTCGAACGGCTGTGTCAATTGCTTCACCAATAGCTGCGATTTCAAGAGACAAAACCAGATATTCCTGACGTAAATACGCTGCACACAGTATTGCAATGAACTCCATAATTCGCAGACTGAATATTAAAATAGAATGTCACATCGTGTGAGAACGGTACTAATTCCTATAAATTCAATCGTTTTACCGAATTCCTTACCGCACGAGGAGCTAATCCGCTGTATCGTGAGTGTAGCTACGCGGTAGTGAAACGCATTAGTATACAATTTCGTGACGTCACCTTTAATTCTCGGACGATAGCTTACAATATCTTCACCTATCCAGAGATTCCGAAAGTGAAGCTATGTATTCCGGGAGCAAATCCACTGAACGGTATTGGCTTTGTATTTATAGCAGAGGGTCAATAATTTTGCGAACGTTACCAATTGATATAAAGTCCAACGATTTACTCATGACTTCGCCCACCGATAGCCTAACCCATTGAGTCGAGTGTATAACATCCTGTTCAGAGGAACAAATTAATTTACATTTTAGAGGCAGTGACCTTAATTTCATGTATTAATTAGAAGATCGAGGGTAAAACCGTTCGAGAACGATACTACCTTCTGTGCGTGACGGACGGCTAAGTGTATAGCTTCATCTATACTGTGGACTCCGAGAGTCCAGCAAGGTCTTCCGGGCGTACATCCGCTGGAGAGTATTGGCAATACACACCGTAATTTACAGTGTAAATAGCAATGTGGAAATTGGAACATCGATGAATGTTATTTACTGATATAGGCTCAAACTTTTTACCGGATACCTTACCGTCCGAGAACTTAAGCCGCTGCGGCAAGTGTCTTGCTTAGTGTTCATGGATTCAAATTAGTGTATACTTCAGCAGACGGACTTTATAAATGCATGTATTAATAGGAAGGTGCAGGGTCAAATTGTTCGAAAACGTTACCCCCTATTTCGACAATGGCATGACTAAGGCAATAGCTTCACTGATCATATGATTCCGTGAGTCAGTTGAGTAATTACCGTAGTAAGTTCGCTGAATAGTATTGGTAATAGACACCTAAATTCAAGGTATGAATATTGGAGAAGAGAGTCAATCCGTCGGAGGACAGTAACAACCCCGTATAATGTCATTCTTTTTACCGAATACCTTACATTCTGAGGACATAACGCGCTGTATCGAGATAATAATTACGTGTGCAAGGAAACAAATTAGTAGGCCCTTTAGTGCCGTAGACCTTAATTTCATGCACGAATTAGACGGACGACGGACAAAACGATCCACAACGTTAGCACCTTCTCGAGAGCCGAATTTCTAGATAAATAGCTACACCTATCCTGTATTTCCGAAGGTCAAACAAGGTATTCCGGTAGTCAAACCGGCGTATACATCTGGCATGGGACATCTTAATTCACGGTATGAATATTAAGGTAGAGGGACGAACCTTTGTATAACTTCTCCAATGGGTGTAGTGTCAAACTTTACAGAGGAGGCCTCACCTACCGCGAAACAAACCCGCCGTACCGAGACTATGACTTTCAGCTCGGACAAACACATTAGTATACATTTGAGTGACGGGCTCCTTAATTTCATGCGCGGATTAGAAGATCGAGGGTCAAACCGATCGAGAAAGTTACCTCCTTCATTGTAAAATCGCACACATAACACAACAGCTTCACCTATCATGTGGTTATGAGAGTCACACTAGGTACACCAGGAGTATATCCGCTGAAGAGTATTGGCAATGGACACCTTAATTCACGGATTCAATATTAAAGTAGTGCGCGAAACTGCATGAGTGCGTAACCAATTGGTATATAGTCAATCGTTTTAGTTTAAACGGAACCAAAGAAGTACACATTGTTGGGTCTGGCACCCTAATTTCATGTACCAATGAACATATAGAGAGGCAAACCGTTCCAGGACGTTACCACCTTCGTTCAAATTCGAACGGCAGAGTCAACAGCTTCACATGTTTTTCTGATTCTGAGAGTCAAGCCTTGTATTCCAGGAGTAAATCCGCTGAACATTATTGACAATAGATACAATAATTCACGGTATGAACATTAAAGTTGAGCATAAAACCGTTTGTGAACGTTACCATTTGACATAACGATATAATATTTACATTATACCTTACCTTCAGAGAACATAATTCGCTGAACCACGGGTATAACTTCATGTTCAGCAAATCAAATTAGTACACATTTTAGTCACGGGCATCGTAATATCATGTATGAATTAGAAGGTCGAATGTCAAACCGATCGAGAACGTTACGGCCTTCTGTGAGAAACGAACAGCTATAACAATAGCAACACCTATCCTGTGATTCGGAGAGTCCAGCCTTGTAAATCCGTTTGTGAACGTTACCAATTGGCATAACTGCATACTATTTGCCTGATCCCTTACCCATCGTGAATATAATCAGCGGTATCGAGAGTATAACTTCGTGTTGCGATAAATGAACTCGAATACAATTTAGTGACGAGCACCGAAATTTCATGCATGAATTAGGAGATCGATTGTCAGACCGATCGGGAACGTTACCTCATTCACTGAGAGACGGACGGCTAAGTCAATAGCTACACTTATCCTGTGATTCCGAGAGAAAAACTAGGTATTCCGTGACGAAATAAGATGAACATTGTGGCATTTGTCACCTTAATTCATAGTCTGAGTACGAAAGTAGTTCCGTTTGAGAATTGTTAAACCGTTAGGGGAACGATACCGCCTTTTTTGTGAGTCGATCGGATAAGTCAGCAGTTTTACCTGTCCTGTGTCTCGGAAGGACGAACCAGGGCATTCCGAGAGCCACAGAACTGCACATTATTGGCAACGGACATCTTAATCCACGGAATGAATGTTAAGGTACACAGTCGATCCCTTGTAGAACGCTACCTATGGGTGTAATGTCAAAAGTATTAGTGAAGAACTTACCGTCCATGAACCTAACCCGCTGCATCGAGAGTACATCCTCCTGTTCAGAGCCGGAAATCAGTCTTCGTTTCCGTGACGGGCACCTTAACTTCATGTAAAAACTAGAAGATGGATGGCCAAACCGTACGGGAACGTTATCATATTCTTTGAGTGTACGAACAGCGAAGTCAAATGCTTCACGTAACCAGCGATTCCGAGAGTGAAACAAGATATTCCGGGATTAAATCCACTGAACAGTCTTTGCAACAGACACATTAAATCACGTTATGAATACTTAGCTTGAGATTTCAACTGACGGAGAGGATTACCAATTGCTCTGCATCCATTGTTTTTATCCAATTCCTTACCTTCCGAGAACCCATCCCGCTGCAGCGATTGTGTTCCTTAGTTCTCACGTTTTCAAATTAGTGAACATTTTTTTATACGGACACATTACTCTCATTCATATATAGGAACATCAAGGGCAAACAAAGCGAGATCGTTGCCACCTTCATTCAGAGTAACACATCGCAGTGAATATCTAAACCCATCCTCTGATTCCGAGAGTCAAATAAGGTATTCCGGGATTAAATCTCCTGTACAGCATAGACAATAGATATCCTAATTCACGGAATTAATATTAAGGTACATAGTAAAGCCGTTGATGAACGTTACCTATTAGTATGCTGTTAAACTTTTTATCGAATACCATGTCCAACGAGAACCTAACCCGCCGTAGGTAGTGTCATGCTCAGTGTTGACGGAAAAATAATAGTAGATACTTCAGCAGTGGGACACCTTGTTTTCGTGTTTGAGTAGCAGAATCAAAAGTCAAATCGTTGGAGAACCACCTCCTCTGCGAATGGTACAGCTGCGTCAATACCTTCAACTGTCATGCGATACCGAGAGCCAAACCAGTTATTCCGGCATTATATCCGCTGGTCAGTATTGGCAATTGACACCTCAATTCGCGGAATCAATATTAAAATAGAGCGTCACACTGTGTGAGAGCGATACCAATTGCTATAAAGTAAAACTTATTACCGAATTCCATGCCGTTCGAGAAGATAGCCCTCCGTTTCATGAGAATGGCTACCGGCATAGAGAAGCACATTAGTAATCATCTTAGTGACGGGGACCTTAATTCCATTAGGAATAAGAAGATAGAGGGTCAAGCCGTTCGAGAAACTTGCCACATTCATTGAGATTCGAACGGATAAGTCAATAGTTCCACATATCCTGTGATCCTATGGGTCAATCCTAGCGTTCATGGAGTAAATTCGCAGTAATGCATCGGCAACAGACGCCATATTTCTCGGTCTGATCGTTAAAGTGAATCGTTATCTCGTTTGAGAACGTTACCAATTGCTGACAAGTCGAACGATTTACCGAAGACATTACGCTCTGAAAAAATATCCCGCTGGATCTGGAGTATAACATCCTGTTCAGAGGGTGGAATAAGTACATATTTTAGAGACGGGCACCTTAACATCATGCACGAGTCAAAAGGCTCTTGGCCAAACCGCTCGAGAACGTTGCTGCTTCCGTGAGAGACGAACGTCTAAGTCAATGGCTATACCTATCCGGCGATTCCGAGTGTCAAACCAGGTATTCCGTGAGTAAATCCACTGAGCAGTGTTGGGAATAGACACCTTATTTCTCAGTTTTAATGTTAAAGTAGAGCGTCATGCTGCTTGAGAAGGTAACCAATTGCGATAAAGGCAATCGTTCTACAGTATGACGTACCACCAGAGAACCTCACCCGCCTCATAGAGAGTGTAACTTCGCAGTCAGAGAATGAAATCAGTGAACATTTTAGTGACGGGGCCATAATTTCATTATGAATAAGAAAATCGGGGGTCAAGCCGTTCGCGAATGTTATCACCTTCTTTGAGAGACAAACGGCTAAGTCAATATCTTCACCTATCCTGTGATTCGGATAGTCAAACCAAGTGTCGCTGCAGTAAATTCGCTAACCAGTATTGCCAATAGACACATTTATTCACGGAGTGAATATTAATGTATTGCGTCAAACCGATTGAGATCATTGCCCATTAGTATAAAGTCAAACAATTTACCGCTGGTCTTACACTAGGAGAAGCAAACTAGCCGCTTCGAGTGTATAACTTCGAGTTCAGACTATATATTTTATTGCTGGGCACCTTTATTTCATGATTGAAGTAGACGATCGATAGTCAGGCGGATCAATATCGTTAACACCTTCTGTGAGAGATGAACGGCTATGACAGACTTCGCCTATCCTGTCATTCCATGAGTAAAACCAGGTATGCCGGGAGTAAATCCGCTGAAGAGTTTGCAATAGACACCATAGTTCACGGTATGTATATTAATGTAGAGCGTAAATCGGTTTGCCAAAGCTACCAATTGATATAAAGTCAAACGCTTTACTGAAGGGCTTACCCACCGAAAGTCTATCGCGCTGTACCGAGAGAGTATCTTTAAGATCACTGAAGCAAATTAGTATATAATTAAGTAACCCGACCCTCAATTCCACGTGTGAATTATAAGATTAAGTGTCGAACCCTTTGAGAACGTGACCAACATCCATGAGAATATAACTGCTAAGTCAATAGCATCACCTACCATGTGATAACGAGAGTCCAACCAAGAATTCCGGTAGTAATTGCGCAGTTCAGGATTGACAATCGACATCTTAATTCACCGTATTAATATAAAAGTACTTAGACAAACCGTTGTAGAACGCTTCCTACTTGTATAGGATTAAACTATCAACCGATGGCCCTACCATCCGAGAAACTAACCCGCTGTGTCGAGAGTATAACTGCGTGTTCAGAGAAGCAAATTTGTAACGAATTTTGTCAGGTGCACCTTAATTTCATGAATCAATAAGAAGATCGAGGGTGACACTGTTCGACAACGTTACCAACTTTATTGAGCGTCGCATATGTAAGGAAATACCTTCACCTATCCTGTGATTCCGGGAGTCAAACCAGTGGAACAAATTGCTATAAATTTTAGCGACGGGCACCTTAATTTCATGAATGAATTGGAAGATCGATGGTCAAACCGTTCCAGATCGATACCACCTTCTCCTAGGGACGAACTGCTAATTCAATAGCCTCACCTATCCTGTGATTCCGTGAGTTGAACGAGGTATTCGGGGAGCAAATCCGCTGAATAGTTCTGGCAATACACACCTAATATCTCGCATGTGCATTAAAGTAAGAAGACAAATCCCCAGAGAACGATACGTATTGGTATACAGTCAAAGTTTTTACCGAAAGCCTTTCCTTCGATGCAGCTAACCGGCCACGTCGAGAGTATAACTTCGTGTTCAGAGAAACCCATTGGTATACATTTTCGTGATAGGCTCCACTGTTTCCAGTATGAAATACAAAATCGAGGGTCAAACCGTTCCAAATCGTTACCACGTTCTTTGAGAGACACTGCTATGTCATTTGCATCACCCATCCAGTTATTCAACGACTCAAACCAGGTATTCCGGTAGTGCATCCATAGTGCAGTATTACCAATTGTCACGTTAATTCATGTTACGAATATTATAGTGCAGTGTCAAACCATTGCCCAACGTTACACATTGGTATCGCGCCAAACACCTTAGCGATGGCCATACCTTCGGAGAAGATAACTCGCCGTATCTTCAGTATAGCGTCGTGTTCAGAGATCGAAATTAGTATTCATTTCAGTGAATGTCACCTAGATTTCATGTATGAGTTAGTAGATTAAGCGCCAAACAGTTCAAGAACGTTACCACCTTCTCTGTGAGACGAACGGCCAAGTCCATAATTTCACCTATCCTGTGATTCCGAAAGACAAACCAGATATGCCGGGTTTAAATCCGCGGAACAGTTTTGGCCCTAGACACCATAAATGACGGATTGAATATTAAAGTATAGCGTGAAACCGTTTGCGAACGTTACCATCTTGTATAACGTCAATCGTTGTTCCGAAGACCTTGCCACACGAGAAACTAACACGCTGCATCAAGAGCATAACTGCGTATACAGGGAAACAAATTATTCTAAATCTTAGTGACAGGCACCATAATTTCATGTATTGTATAGAAGGTCGAGGGTCAATATCGTTAGAGACCGATACCTCCTTCATAGCGAGTCGACGGGCAAAGTCAACAGCTTCACACATACTGTGATTCTATGAAACGAGCAAGGTATTCCGGGAGTAAATCCGCTGGACAGTATTGGCGATATACACCATAGTTCCATGTATAAGTATTAAAGAGCAGAGTCAACCCGTTGTAGAACGTTACGAATTGGCATTAAGTGAAACCCTTTACCCATGGACTTACCTTCCAAGAACCCAGTCCGCTGCAGAGATTGGCTTGCTTAGTGTCCACTGGAAGAAATTAGTAGAGGGACACCTTATTTTTAAGTATAATTATGTCGATCGATGGACAAACCGAGGGAGAACTCTACCTTCAACGTCGAGAGTCCAACTGCTAAATCAATAGATACACCTATCTTGTGATTCCGAGGAACAAACCACTTATTCTGGGAGTGAATCCACAGAGCTGCATTACCAATGGACACGTTATTTCGCGGTACGAATGTTAATGTGAAGTGTAAAATCTTTGTCGAACGTGACCTGTTGGTATAGGGTCAAACTTTTTATCGAAGACCTTACCCACCGACATCCTATGCTGCTGTATCGATAGTCTAAATTCGTGTTGAGTGTAACAACCTATTATTCATTTTAGTTACGGGCACGTCCATTTCATGTATGAATAAGAAGTTCGATGGGCATACCGCTTCTGTACGATAATACTTTCTGGCAGATTCGTACAGCTAAGTCATTAGCATCACCTATCCAGTGATTCCGAGATTCGAACCGGGTGTACAGGGAGTGAATCCGTTGTTCAGTATAGGCAATGGACCCCTTTATTCATGTAATGAGTATCCACGTAGGGAGTCGAACTGTTGGGGACAATTACAAATAGGAATAAAGTCCTTCTTTTTACCGAATACATCATCTTCCAAGAACAAATCACGCAGTAGCAGGTGTCGCGCTTAGTGCTCACGGAAACAGATTGGTAGTCATTATAGCAGAAGCAAACCTTCTTTCCATATATGAATGAGTGGATCAAGTGTCAAATCGATCGAGGCCGTTCCCACCAAATTTGGGAGTGGAACGGTTGAGTCAATAGCTTCTCCCACCATGCAATTCCGAGAGTCAAACCCGGTATTCCGGGAGTAAATCTGCTGAACAGTATTGACAATGGACACCTTAATTCGCGGTTTGAATATTAAAGTAGGGCGTCAAACCGTTCGAGTGCGGGACCAACTATTATAGAGTCAAAAGTTTATAGAAGGCCTTAACTTCAGGGAACCACACCGGCAGCATCGAGAGCATAAGTTCGTATTAACAGAATGAAAGTAGTATTTATTGCAGTGACGGACACCTAAGATTCATGTATGCAATAGTAGATAGATGGTCAAACCGTTCGGGAAAGTTACCACCCTCGTTGGGAGTCGAACGGCTGACTCTATTGCTTCAACTGTCCTGTGATTACTAGAGTCAAATAAGGTAATCCGGGAGTAAGTCCGCTGATGTTTATTGGCAATTGAAATCTTACTTCACGGTATGAATATTAATGTTGAGAGACTAACCGGCGGAGAACATTACCAATAAGCATAAAGTCATACATTTTATCGAATATCATACCTTCCGAGAACCTAATACGCTGTAGCGTGTGTCCTGCTTAATGTGCACGAACATAAATTAGTAGATATTTTAATGGACGAGAAACTCATGTTTGTTTGCAAATATCAATATCGAGGGCCGAAGCGTACGTGAACGTTACCACAGTCCTTGAGTGTCGCACATCTATGTCAGCAGCATTACCTATCCTGTGATTCCGAGAGTCAAACCAGCTATTCCGGGAGTCAATCCGCTGTATAGTGGTGGCATCATACACCATATTTAACTGTATAAATATTATTGCCTCGAGATGGACAGTCGCAGAACGTTACGAATTGGAATGGAATCGTACTTATAACCGAAGTCCTCACCTTCACACAAGATAATACGCCGTATAGAGAGTATTACTTCGTGTCCACAGAAGCCAAGCAGTATCCATTTTAGCGACGGGCATCTTAATTTCCTGCATGTATTAGAAGGTTGTGTGACAAACAGATCGGGAACCTGACCACCTTCGTTGAGTGTCAAACGGTTAAACAAATTGCTTCACCTATGCTGTGCTTCCGAGAGTCAAACTAGGTACTTTGGGAGTAAATCCGCTGTGAAGCATCGCCATTAAAAACCCTACTTCCCGGTATAAATATTACAGATCAGTGTCACACAGATGTGCAAGGTAAGTTATTGGTGTTGCGTCTTAATTTTCACCGAATGCCGTACCTTCCGAGAAACTAACCCGCTGTATAGAGGGTATAACTTCGTGTCCAGAGTAGCAGAATGGTATAAATTTTACTGACGGGGATCACAATTTCTTCTACGCATCAGAAGATCGCGAACCAAACTCTTCCGGAACGTTACCACCTTCTTTGAGAATCGCACAAGTAAGACAATAGCTTCAACTATACTGTGACTCTGAGAGTCCAACCATGTATTCCCGGTGTAAATACACTGAACGCATTTGGCAATAGACACCATAATTTACGCACTGGATAAACGCGGTAAAAAATTTGACTGGATACAAAGTGGTAAAGCGCTTCAACGGTTCGATTGAGTACATTAACTTTTTTTATACAGTGCAACAATGTGTATAAGGCCAATACTGTTCAGCGGATTTTATCCTGGAATATATGGTTCGTCAATCGAAATCACAGGAAAGGTGAAGCTATTGACTTAGCCGTCCGCCTCCCGCAGAAGGTGATAACGTTCTCCACCGGTTTGACACTCGAGCTTCTAATGCATACTTGGTGTTAAGGTACTCGGCACTGAAATGAAGACTAATTTCTTCCTGTGATAACGGAGTTATACTCTCGAAGCAGCGTGCTTGCTTCTCCGTAGGTAAGGCCATCTGTAATGTGTTTGACTTTATTCCAATTAGCTATGCTCTCAGACGGTTTGACGCACTTCTTTACGATTCAATCCGTGAATTGAAGTGTCTATTGGCAATACAGTTAGCGGATTTACTCCATCAATACCTAGTTTGACTCTCCGAATCATGGGATATGTGAAGAGATTGGGTTAGCCGTTCGAATCACACAGAAGGCGGCTACGATATCCAGCGGTTTCGCCAAGATTCCTCAAATTCGTACATGAAGTTAGGGTGCCCCTCACTAAAGTTTATACTCATTCGACCCTCTGAACAAGATGTTATACTCTAGATCCAGCGGGTTAAATTTTCAGAAGGTAAGGCCTTCGGTATAACGATTGACTTTACAGCAATTGGTACTGCTCTTAATCGAATTGACGCACTTCTTTAACATGAAAACCGTGAATAATGGTGTCTAATACCAATACTGTTCAGAGAATTTACTCCCGAAATTGCTAGTTTCATTCTCGTAATCGCAGAATAGGTGAAGCGCGTGACGTAGCCGTTCTTCTCTCACAGAAGCTGACAAAATTCTCGAACAGTTTTATCCCCGAACTTCTAACATATGCATGAAGTTAAGGTGCCCGTCATTCAAATGAATACTAATTTCTTTCTCTGAACATGAACTTATACTCTCGATGAAGTGGCTGTGGTTCACGGAATGTAAGGCCTTCGGTAAAGTGTTTGAATTTATACCAATTGGCAATACTCTCAAAAGGCTTGACGCTCTACTGTAATATTTGAAACGTGCAATAAGGTGTCAGATGCCAATAGTCTTCAGCGGGTTTACTCTTGGATTACCAGGTTGGTCTCTCAGAATCACTGGATAGGTGGAGCTCGGCTCTCAAAGCGTATGGTAATCGTAATAGATCTGTTTGACAAACGAAATTCTAATTGATACATGAGCCAAAGTGGCCCATCACGGAAAAGATTAGTAATTTATTTCTCTGATCACGATATTATACTCCCGATACGACGGGTTAGCATCTCCGAAGGTTGGGCCATCGGAGAAGTGTTTGACTCTATACCAATAAGTAACGTTATACAACGGATTGACTATCTGCTTTAAGATTCTAACCATGAACTAAGGAGTCTATTGCCAATGCTGCTCAGTGGTCTTTCTCTCGGAATACCTGGTTTGACTCAAGGAATCACAGGATAGGTGAAGCTACTGAAGAAGCCCTTCGTCTCTCACAGAAGGTGGTAACGTTCTCGAACGGTTTGACCCTAGATATTTCTACTGTTACATGAAATTATAGTGCCCATTTACTGAAATGTCTAATAATTTGTTTCCGTCAGTACTAAGCATGACACTCGCTGCAGCGTGTTCGGTTCCAGGAAGGTAAGCGATTCGATAATGGAATTACTTTATACCAATTCTTAATGTTCTCCGGCGGCTCGACTCTCAACTTTAATATTGTTGCCCTGGTTTAAGGGGTCCATTGCCATACTCTTCAGTGGATTTAGTCCCTCAGGACCTGCTTTGACTCTGGGTAACACAGGATATATGACGCTATTAACTTAGCTGTGCGACTTTCAAAGATACTTGTAACGTTCTGGGACAGATTGCCTCTCGACCTTCTAATTCGTACATGAAATTAAGGTGCCCGTTACTAAAAGGTACACAAATTTGTTTCTCTGGACATGCAGTTATGCTCTCGATACAGCGGGTTTGGTTCTGGGGGGGGGGGGGGTATGGTCTTTCGTAAAATGTTTGAATTTATACCAATAGGTAACGTTCTCAAACGTCTTCACGCTATACCATAATACTCAAACCGTGGGTTTAGGTATCCATTGTCAATAGTGTACAGCGGATTTACTTCAGGAATACCTGGCATCACGCCCGAATCGCACGATAGGTGAAGCTATTGACTTAGCTGCGCGACTCTCGAAGAAGGTCATAACGTTATCTAGCAGATTGACACTCGATCTACTATTTCATACATGAAATTAAGGTGCCCGTCACCAAAATGTCTGCTAATTTGTTTCTCTGGACAAGAAGTTATAGCCACGATACAGCGGATAATATTCCCGGAAGGTAAGGTATCCGATAAGGAGAAAGACTTTATACTAATTGGTAACGTTCTCGAACAGATTGACTATCTACTTTAATACTCACGCGGTGGATTAATGTTCCTATTGCCAATACTGTACATCGTCTTTAGATCTGGGATATCTCGTTTGACTTTTGGAATCACAGGATATATGAAGCTATGGACTTACCTGTTCGTCTCTCACAGAATGTGGCATCGTTCTCGAGCGGTTTGATTCTCAATCCTCTAATTCATATTTGAAAATATGGTGTGCTTCAGCGGTAATGCCTCCTCATTTGTTTCCGTCAGCACTAAGTATGACACTGCCTACAGCGTGTTAGGTTCTAGGAATGGTATGCTTTCGGTGATAAGAATGAAAGAATATTAAATATAGAGCGTCAGACCGTGTGAGGACGTTACCAATTGCCATAAGGTCAAAAGTTTCATCGAAGACCATACCCTCCGAAAAACTATCCGGTTACATCGAGAGTATAACATCGTGTTCAGAGATAGAAATTAGTATTCATTTCAATGACGGGCACATTAGATTCATGTATAACATAGAAGATCGGGGATCAAACGTATCGAAATGGTTGCCACCTTCTGTGAGAGACGAATGGCTACGCCAATAGTTTCACCTATACATGTGATTCCTAGAGTCAAGCCATGTAATCCAGGAGTAAATCCGTTAAACAGTACCAGCAATAGACTGCGTGTTTCACAGTTAGAATATTAAAGTGGAGACGTTATCCGATGGAGAACATATACACAATTTGTAGAAAGTCGTAAATTTTATCGAATACCTTACTATCCTAGACCCTATCCCGCAGTATCGGATATCATGCTTGGTACCCACCGAAACAAATTAATAGACATTTTCGCAGCCGCACTGTTTTTTTCATGTATGAATAGAAAAATGGACATTCAAACCGTTCAAGAGCAGTCCCACCTTCTTTAAGTATCGATCAGATATGTCACCAGTTCCGCCCATCCTGCTTTTCCGATAGTCAAACCAGGTATGCCGGGAGTCAATCCGCTGTACACTGATTGAAATGAGTACTTTAATCCACGGTTTGAATATTAAACTCTAGTGTGAAACCGTTTGAGAACGATACCAACTGGCATAAAGTTAAATGTTTTACCGAAGACTTTACCCTACGTGAAACTAATCCGCTATCTCGACAGTATAAATTCGTCATCGGAGATACAGATTAGTACACATGTTGGTAATCGTCGCCTTAATTTCATGTATGAATTAGAAGCTCGTTTGTCTAACCATTCAAGAACGTTACCTCAATGCTTGAAACTCGAACGGCTGAGTTAATAGCTTCAGCTACCCTGTGATTCCGTAGAGTCAAGCCTCGTAATCCAGGAGTAAATGCGCGCAATAGTATTGGCAGCAGTCACCTTAATTTACGCTATGAATATTAAGGTAGCGAGTCAAACAGACAATGGAAATGACAGGTTGGTACAAAGTCATTCTTTTTACAAATTACGTATCGGCTGCTGGGCGTGTCTTGTATGGTGTTCAGTGTATCACATTAGTTTACATAACATAGACGGGCACCATTATTCCGTGCATGAATTAGAAGATCTCTGGTCATACCGATGCAGAGCTTTACAACTTTCGCTGCGATTCGAACTCCTAAGGCTATAGCTTAGGATATCCTGTGATTCCGGAAGTCAAACCAGGTATTCCGGGAGTACATCCGCTGGACTATATTGGCAACTGACAGGTTATTTCACGGTATGAATATTAATGTAGAGCGTCAAACGGCTATATTGCCATATATTTTAGTTTAGAGTCGAACTTTTTACCGAGGTCTTTACCGTTCGAGAAGCCTATCACGTCATTGACAGTTTCGTGCTTGGAGTTGGCGGAAACAAATTAACAGATATTATAGCAGACGGGCGCTTTATTTTCTTGCATGAAAGAAGACACGTGAGTAAAACCGTTCGAGAACGTTACCACCATCTTTGGGAACAAAACTGGTCAAGTCAGAGGCATCAAACATCCTGTGAATCCGAGAGTGAAACAAGTCTCCTCGGAGTAAATCCGCACAACTATATAGACAATTGACAAGATAATTCAAGGTATGGGCATTAAAGTAGTGAGACATACTGTCGGAGATCATTATCAATTGGTATAGTGTCACTCTTTTTACCGATGTCCTTATCTTCCAGGAATATAACCCGCTGTATAGAGAGTATAACTTCGTGCTCAGAGTAAGAAATTAGTATCCATTTCAGTGACAGTCCCTAAATTTCTTGTATGAATTAGAAGGTCGATTATCAAATGCATCGTGAACTTGAGTTTCGTTCAGAGTCGATCGGCTAAGTCAAGAGCTTCACCTATCCTGTGATTCCGAGATTAAATCCAGGCACTCCAGGAATGAATCTGCTGAAAAGTATTGGCAATAGACATATTAATTCACGGTTCGAATATTAAAGTCACACGACAAATCTTTGAAGAACGTTATTTATTCGTATAGCGTCCAAGTTTTTACCGAGGGCCATACCTTCCGAGAAGCCAAACCGCTGCAGCAAGTGTCTTATTCAAACCTCAACTTCATGTATGGATTGGATGTTCGAGTGTCAAGCCGGTCAAAATCGTTGCCAACTTCTGTGCGAGTCGAAACGATAAGTCGATATCTTCACAGATCCTGCGATACCTAGATCCAAACCAGGTATTCCAGGAGCAAACACTCTGAACAATTTTGGCAGTAAATACCTTAGTTCACGGTTTAAACATTACAATCGATATATAAACTGTTTTAGACCGCTACCAGTTGGTACAAAGTGAAACGTTAACCGAAGGCGATATCTTCCGCGAATCTCAGCGGCTTCATCGAGCGTATAACTTCGGGAACGTGGAAAGAAACTAGCCACGATTTCTGAAACGGCAACTAAACGTCATGTATGAATTAGAAGGTCGAGGGTCAAACCGGTCGAGATCGTACACCTCTGTTTGAGAGTCAAACGAATAAGACAATAGCTCAAACTATCCTGTGATGCGAGTGTGAGACCAGGTATTGCGCACCTAAACTCGCAGTACACTATCAGAATAACACACGCTTTTCACGTTATAAATATTAAGGGAATGAGTTAAACCATTGCAGAACGTGACCTATTGCTTTACAGCCAAAATTTTTACCGAAGGACTTGCCTTCCGAGAAGCTAACCTCCTGCATCTAGAGTATAACTTCGTGTTCAAAAGAACAAATTAGTAACATTTAAGTGACGGGCACCATAATTTCATTTACGAGTAAGAAGATCCAATGTCTAGAAGTCCGAAAAAGTTACCACCTTCTTTGGGAGTCGAACGGGTTAGGCAATAGCTTCACAAATCTTGCGACTCCGCGAGCCAAACCAGTTAATTCGAGAGTAAGCCCATTAGCCAGTATTAGCAATAGACACCTTAGTTCACGGTGTGAATAACAAAGTACCAAGTCAATCCATTGCAGCGCGTCACCTATTAGTATACAGTCAAACTTTTTACTGAAAGCCTTACATTCTAAAACCCTTAACTGCAGTAGCGAGTGTCGTATTTAGTGCTCGCGGAAACTGATTAGTAAACATTTTAGCAGGCGGACGCAGTATTTTCATGTAGGAATAGAATAATCGGGAGTCAAACCGTTCGAGAATGTTCGCACCTACTTCTATGTCGAACAGCAAAGTCAATAGCATCACCTATACTGTTATTCCGATAGTCAAACCGGGTATTTCAGGAATCAATCCGCTGTACATTACTGGCAATGGACATCTTAATTCTCGGTATGACTATAACAGTAGAGAGTCAAGCTGTCTGAGAGCGTTACCCATTCGTATAAACTCAAACGTTTTACCCAAGGCCGTACCGTCCGCGAAACTCACGCGCTTCATCGAGAGCATAACTCCGTGCTCAGAAATATAAATTAGTATTCATTTCAGAGACGGGCACCATATCTTCGTGTATGAATTAGAAGATCGAGTGTCAAACCGCAAGAGAACGTTGTCACCTTCTGTTAGCGGCGAACAGCAAAGCCAAGAGTATTATCTATTCTGTGATTCCAAGAGTCAAATAAGCAATTCCGGGATTAAATCCACTGACTAGTATTAGCAAGAAACACATTACATCACAGAATGAATATTAAAGTAAGGTGTCCAAAAGTTGGAGGACATTGTCAATTAAAATAAAGTAATTCTTTTTACCCAATACCATACCTTCCGAGAACCTGTCCCGCTGCAGCGAGTGTCAAGCTGAATGTTCACCGAAACAAATGAGTTGACGTTTCAGGAAACGGACACATTGGCATCACGTATGAATAGCAAAATCGACAGTCAAACTGTGCGAGAACGATAGCATCTTTTTTTAGAGTCGTCGCATATATTTTATGACGAGCACCTTATTTCAATTTATGAGTTTGAAGATAGATGGACAATCTGCTCAAGAACGTTGCCACCTTCTGTGAGTTCCGAATGGCCAAGTCAATAGCTTCACCCATTCTGCGATTCCGTGAGTCAAACCAGGTATTCCGGGAGTAAATCCACTGAAAAGTATTCATAATGAACACCTTCAATCACGGTTTGAATATTAAAATTTTGCGTCAATCCGTTTGAGAACGATACCACCCTCTATGAGAGTCGTACGGATATGTCAATAGCACCACCTTTTAGGTGATTCGGAGAGTCAAACCAGATAATCATGAAGTAAATTCGGTGAACAGTATTGGAAACAAACAACTTCAATAACGGTTTGAATATTAGAATTGTGAGTTAAACCGCATGAGAACGTTACCACACTCTTTGAGACTCGAACGGATAAATCAATAGCTTCACCTATCCTGTGATTCCGAGGGCAAACGAGGAACTCCTGGAGTAAATCCGCTGAACAGTATTGGCAATTGGCGCCTTAATTCAAGGATTTAACGTTAAATTAGAGAGTCAAGCCGTTGTAGAACGTTACCAACGGGCATAACGACATGCTCTTTACCTGATACGTTACTTTCAGCGCACATAATCCGCTGCATCGAGGGTATAACTTTGTGTTCAGCGGTACAAATTAGTAGACATTTTAGTGACGGGTACCTTAACACTTCGGCATAGAGTTTAACTCTATAGCATTAGATGACGTTCTGCAACGTTATAGCTGTATGCTTTACAATTCATAGCGTGAATTAAGGTGTCTTTTGCCAAAACTGTTTTGCGTATTTACGCCCGGAATACATGATTTGACTCTCGGAGTTACAGGATAGGTGATGCTATTCACTAGCACTTCGACTCCCAAAGAAGCGATTGTGTTAGCTCTTCTAATATCAAGGAATCTCGTCACGCTATCAAACGGTTTGTTCCTGGATCTTCAAATTCACATTGGACAATAAGGTGCCCGTCGCAAAATGTATACTAACTTGCTTCTCTGAACACGATGTCATACTCTCGATATAGCGAATTGACTTCACGCAAGGTAAGGTCTTCGGTAAACGGTTTGACTCTATATGTACAGGTATAGCTCTACAACAGTTTGATAATATGCTTTAATATTCATACCGTGAAGTAAGCTGTCTATTGCCAAAACTGTTCAAGCGAATTTACACTCGGTATCCCAGTTTTGACACACAGAATCACTGGACAGGTGACGCTATTGACTTAGCCGTTCGCCTCTCATAGTAGGTGGTAACGACCTCGAACGGTTTAGACAGTAAACCTTCTAATTCCTACATTAATATATGGTGTCCGCCACTAAATGTATTCTAATTTGTATATCTGATCACGAAGGTATACTCTCGATACAGCGAGATAGTTGCTCGGAAGGTGAGGTATGTGATAAAATGTATGACGTTATAGGAATTAGTAATGCTGTCACATGGATTGACGCTCAACTTCAAAATGCAAACCGTGAATTAATATGTCTATTGCCAATACGGAGCAGAACATTTACTCCCGGAATATCTTGTTTGCCTTTCGGAATCACAGGATAGATGATGCTAGTGACATAGCCGTTCGTCTCTCAGAGAAGGTGGCGACTATCTCGAACGGTTTGACGCACGGTCTTTTAATTCATTCATGAAGTTGAGGAGCCCCCCTCTAAAAGTGAATAACTATTTCTTTCTCTGAACACGATCTTATACCCTCGATGGAGCCGCTGAGGATCGCGGAAGGTATGGCCATCGGTAAAACGTTTGAATTTTATAAACATTGGTAACGCTCTCGAACGGATTGACGCCCTACTTCAATATTCAATCCGGAAATAAATGTATGTATTGCCAATTCTGTTCAGCGGATTTAATCCCGGAGTACCTGGTTTGACACTCGGAATCACGGGATACGTGAAGCTATTCACTCAACTGTTGGTCTTTCCCAGAAGGTGGCATTGTTCTCGAGCGGTTTTACGCTCGATCTTCTAATTTGTTCCTGGAGTTAAGGGACTCGCCACTAAAACGTATACTGATGTGTTTCTCGAAAAAGTTGTTCGCTCAGAACGGCGGGTAGCTTCACGGACGGTACGGCTTTTGGTGAAACATCTGACATTATAGCACCTGGTAACGATCTCAAGCGGGGTGACGCTGTATTTTAATATACAAACCGTGGAGTGAGGTGTCTCCTTCCAATGCCATTCAGCGAACATAATCCCGGAATAGCTGGTTTGGCTCTCGGAATCATGATATAGGTGACGCAACTGATCCATCCGATCGTCTCTCGCAGAAGGTGGTAGAGCTCTCGAACGGTTTGCCTGTCGATCTTATAATTCATATAGGAAGTTAAGGGATCCGTCACTGAAATGGAGACAAACTTAATTTCCTGCACACGAAGTTATACACTGGATACAGCCAGTTAGTTGTTCAGGGGATACGGTTTGGGGCAAAAAGTTTTACTTTGTAGCAGTTGGTAATGTTCACAAACGGTGACGCCAAATTTTTATATTCAAACCGTGAATTAACGTGCATAATGCCATTACTGTTCAGCTAGTTAACTTCCGGAATGCCTGGTTTGGACTTTCGTAATCACATGATGCATGAAGCTACTGACATATACGTTCGAGCCTCAAAAAGGGTGGTATCGTTCTCGGACTGTTTGACCCCCTATCTTCTAATTGATACAAGAACCACTGATGTCCATCGCTAAAATATATACTTATGTCTTTCTCTGAAACGAAGTTATACTCTCGATACTGCTTATTAGCTCCTCCGAAGGTAAAGCTTTCGGTAAAAGGTTTGTCTCTGTACCAATGAGTAGCGCTTTACAACGTGTTGACGGTCAGCTTTAATATTCATACCTTGAATTACGGTGTCCATTGCCAATACCTTTCAGCGTATTTATGCCAGGCTTACCTGGTTTTACTCGCGGAATCATGGGACAGGGTGAAGCCATTAACTCTGACTTTCTCTTCTCATGTAAGATGGTAACGCTCTCGAGTGGTTCAACCATCGATATTCTAATTTATACATGAAATTGAGGTGCCCGTCGCTAAAATATAAATTAATTTGTTATTCGATACACGATGTTATACTCCAGATACAACGGATTCGGCTTTCCGTGGGTGAGGTCATCAGGAAGACGATTGACTATATTCCTATTGGTACCGATCTCAAACTTCCTGATGCTCTACTTTAAATTGAAACCGTGATGTAAGGTATGTATTTCCAGTTCTGTACAGTGTATTTAATTCCGTACTACCTAGTTTGTCTTTCGGAATCACTGGATAGGAGAAGCTATTTACTTAGCCGATCGACTCCCACAGAAGGTGCTAACTTTCTCGAAAGGTTTCACCATCAATCTTCTAGTTCATGCATGAAATTAAGGTGCTCGACAGTAAATTGTATACTAGTCCATACCTCTGAGCACCGTGTTATACTCTCGATACAGCGGTTCAGTTTGTCGGAGTGTAATGCATTCTGAATGATATTTAACTCTACACGAATTGTTAATGTCCCTACAATGTCTTGATGGCCTGCTTTAATATTCAAACCGTGAATTGAGGTGTCATTCCAATACGGTACAGCGCATTTACGCCTTGAATATCTGGTTTGACGTTCAGAATCACAGCATATGTGAAGCTATTGACTTAGACGATCGTCCCTCACAGATTGTGGTACCGCTATCGATCGGCTTGGCCAACAATCTTCTAATTCGTACGTGAAGTGAACGTGCCCGCCGCTGAAATGAATTCTAATTTCGTTCTCTGAACACGAAGTTGTACTCCCGATACAGCGGGTTAGTTTTTCGTATGGTATGGCATTCTGAGAGAAGTTTGTCCGTGCGCCTATATGTAATGTTCAACAACGGTTTGACGGCTTGCTTTGATATTCAAACCGTGAATTGAGTTGTTTATTGCCAATAATGGACAGCGCATTTTCGCCCGGAATATCTGGTTTAGATTTCGGAATAACGTAGTATGTGATGCTATTGACTCAGCCGTTTGTGACTCACTGATGCTGGTAACTGTGTCTAACGGTTTGCCTCTCGACCTCCTTATTCATAATGAAATAATCGTCCCCGTTACTAAAACGTTTATTAATGTGTATCCCTATAGACGTAGCAATACTCTCGAAGCGGCGGGTTAAATTCACGGACGGTAAGTAATCCGGTAAAACGTTTGACTTTTTACAAATTGGCAATGTTCTCACACGGTTCAACGCTTTACTTCTTTATTCAATCCGTGAATTAAGGTGTCTATTGGGAATACTGTTCAGCGGATTTCATCCCAGTGTACCTGGTTTGTTTCTCTGAATCACAGGACAGGTTAAGCTATTGACTTAGCCGTTCGACTCTCAAAGGAGGTGGTAGCGTTCTCGAACGGATTGACCTTCGGTCTCCGAAATCGTACTTGAATTGAAGGTGCCCGTCACTAATGTGTATAATAATTTGATTCCATGATCACGAAGTAATACTCTCGATACGGCAGAATTGCTGCAGGGAAGGAAAACCCATCGGTAAACAGTTTGCCTGTATACTAATAGGTAAAGTTCTACAACGGTTTGATGCCCTTGTTTAATATTCGAGCAGTGAATTGGAGTGTTTGTTGCCAATCCTGTCCAGCGGATTTACTCCCGCAATACCTGCTTTGACTTTCGGAATCACATTATGGGAGAAACTATTATCTTATCCGTTCGATTTTAAGGAATATGGTACCGATCTCGGAAGGTTCATCCCCCGATGTTGTAATTCATACAAGAAATTGAGGTGCTCGTCACTAAAATGTATAGTAACTTGCTTCTCTAAACTTGAAGTTATACTCTCGATACAACCGGTTATCTTTTCGGAGGGTAAGGTCTCCTTTAAAACTTTTGACTTTATAGATATTGGTAACGTTCTCAAACGGTTTGACGCTCTATATTTAATATTCAAGCCGTGAATTAAGTTGTCTATTACTAATACTGTTCACCGTATTTACTCCGCGAAAACATGGTCTGACTCACGGAACCGCAGGATAGGTGAAGCTATTGTGTTATATATGCGATTTCACGACGAAGGTGGTAACGTTCTAGAACGGTTTCACCCAAGATCTCCTCATTCATACATAAAATGAGGTACCCTTCGCTGCAATGTATACTAATTTGTACTTCTGAGTACGAATGAATTCTCTAAATACATCGGGTTAAGGTCCGGGATGGTATGGTTTTTTGAGAGACTTTTGACACTATCCCAATATGTATCGGTATACAAATCTTTGACTGTGTATTTTAATATTCTAACCGCGAACTAAGGTGTCCATTGCCAATCGCGTACAGAAGATTGACACCCGGTATACCCAATTTGACTCTCCGAATCACAGGACAGGTGAAACTGTAAACGTAGCCGATCAACTCCTAGCGATGGTGGTAACGTTCACGAACGGTTTGATATCCGATATTCCTATTGATACATGAAATTAAGATGTTCGTCTGTGAAATTGTCTGCAAGTTCGTTCCAGTGAACTCAAAGCAAGACAATCGCTATGGCGGCTTGCGTTCCCGGAATGTAAGGTATAAGTTAAAAAGAATGATTTTATACCAGCTGGTAATGTTCTCGGACTGTTTGACTCCTAACTTTAATATTCATGCCGTGAATTACGGTGTCTATTGCCAATACACCTCAGCGGATTTATTCCAGGAACTCTCCGTTTGACTCTCCGAATCACTGGACAGGTGAAGCTATTGACTTTGGCGATCGTTTCACACAGAAGGTGGCAACGTTCTCGAACGGTTTGACCTTCGATCTTTTAATTCTACCATGAAGTTAAGGTGCTCGACACTAAAATGTAGAATAATGTGTTTCCCTAAACATGTAACTATACTCTCGAAAAGGCGGGTCAGATTCTTGGACGTTGAAGCCATCGGTAGAGAGTTTGACTTGCTTCCGAACGGTATCATTGAATCTTAACCCACGGTATGAATATTAAAGAATAGAGTCAAATCGCTCGGGAATGTTGGCACCTTCTGCGAGGAACGAGCAGCGATGTCAATAGCTTATCACGATCCTGCGATTCCGAGAGTCAAACCAGGCATTCCGAAAGTAAATCCGCTCAACAGTATTGGCAATAGAAACCTTATTTCTCGATTTAAATATTAATGCAGACCGTCAAACCATTGTTGAAAGTAGCATACTGGTATACAGTTAAACATTTTTCCGATAGCCTAACCTTCGGCGAAACTAACTCTCCGCATCGAAAGCATATCTTCGTGTTCATAGAAGCAAATTGTTAAACATTTTAGTGACCGGATCCTTTATTTCAATATGAATATGAAGGACGAGGGTGATACCGTGCGAGAAAGTTGCCATCTTCTTTGAAATTCGAACGGGTATGTCAATAGCTTAATATATCCTGTGATTCCGAAAGTCAAACGTGATATTACGGGAGTAAATGCGCCGTACAGTATTCGCATTGGACACCTTAACTCACGGTTCAAATAACAAAGTACCTAGTCAATCCGTTGTAGGACGCCACATATTGGTATGGACTCAAATCTTTTACCGAAGGCCTTACCCGCGAAAAACCTAAACCGCTGTCCGCAGTGCCTTGCTTAGTATTCTCGGAATCAAATTAGTAGTCACATTAGCAGAAGCACACCTTATTTCCATATATGAATTGCAAAATCGGGAGTCAGACAGTTCGTGAACGGTATCATCTTCCTTGAGATTCGGTGGTCCAAGTCAATAGCCTCACTAATCATGTGATACCGAAAGACAAACCAGGTATGCCGGGTTTAATTCCGAAGAACAGTCTTGGCCCCAGATACCTTAACTAACGGATTGAATATTGAAGTTGAGCGTGAAACCACTTGCGAACTTTACGTGGTGATATAAAGTCAATAGCGCAATACATTATTGGCAATACACACCTGAAATCGCAGTATGAATTTTAACGCAGGCCATGAAGCCGGTGTGGAACATTACCCACTCCTGTAGGGTCAAACTGTTTACAGAATGCCGGGCCCTCCGAAAAACTGACGCGCAGTATCCTGAGTGTAATTCCGTGTTCAGAGGTACAAGCTAGTACACATGTTCGAGCCGCGAACCTGAATTTCATGTGTGAATTAGAATATCGAGAGTCACAGCGTTGGGGATCGGTACGACGTTCTGTGAGAGGCAAACGGCTTAGCTAACATTTTCACCTATCCTGTGTTTCGGAGAGGCAAGCCACGTATTCCGTCAGTAAATCCACTCAACAGTATGGGCAATAGACGCCTCAATTCATGGTTTGAGTAGTCAAGTAGTTCGTCGATCTGTTTGAGATCGTCGCCAATTGGTATAAATACAAATACTCTACCGATGGCCTTACCTTCAGAGAAGCTAACCCGCCTACGTGACGGTATAACTTCGTGTTCAGAGAAAGAAATTAGTCTTCATTTCTGTAACGGGCGCCGTAATTTCATGATTAAATTGGAAGATCGAGCGTCAATCCGTTTGAGTACGTTACCACATTATTTGAGTGTCGAACGGCTAAGTCAAATGCTTCACATGCATGAACTACAGGATCCAGGGTCAAATCGTTCCAGAACGTTACTGCCAGCCTTGGGAGTCGGGCGGCTGAGTCAATAGCTTCACCTATCCTGAGATTCCGTAAGTCAAACCAGATATCCCGGCAGTAAATGCGCAGTACAGCATTGGCAATACATACCTTAATTCGCGGATTGTTCATTAAAGTAGAGTGTCACACCGTGTGAGAACATTAAATTCGCTATGAAGTCAAACGTTTTACCGAATCCCTTACCTAATCCGCCGTATCGAGAGTATAGGTTCATGTTTATGGAAAAAAATTAGTGTTCAATTTAGTGACGGGCCACATACATGAATTAGAATTTCGAGGGTGCAAACAGTTCGAGAGCGTTACCTTCCTCTTTGATATTCGAAAGGCTATGTCAATAGCTTCACCTGTCCTGTGATTCCGAAAGTCATACCTGGTATTACGGGAGTAAATCCGAAGAACAGTATTAGCAATAGATGCCTTACTCCATTGTTCGCTTATTTAATCAGAGCGTTGCACAGTTTAAGAACGTTCCCAGTTGCTATAAAGGCAAACGATTTATCGAAAACCTTACCGTCCGAGAAGCTAACACGCCGTATCGAGAGTAGAACATCGTGTTTACTGAAACACATTGGTATAATATACATTTTAGTGACAGCACCTTAAATTCATGTATGAATTAGAAAATCGATCGACAGGCAGATCGAGAACGTTACCACCCTCTTTGGCGGCCGATCAGCTACGTCTGTAGGTTCACTGTCCTGTGAATCTGCGAGACGAAGAAGGTATGCCGAAATTAAATCCACTGAACTGTATTAGCAACGGACAGCATACACCACGGTATGAATATTAGTGTAGGGAGTCCAACAGTTGGAGAACATTACCAATTGGAATAAAATCATTCCTTTCACCCAGTTCCAAACCTTCCGAGATCCCAACACGCTGCAGCGATTGTGTTCCTTAGATTTCACGCTATCAATTTGTTACACATTTTAGCAGGCGGTTCCATTATTTTCATGAATATATAGGAATATCGAGGGCAAACCTTTCGAGAACGTTATCACCATCTTTGAGAGTGGCACAGCTACGTCAATACCTTCAACTATCCCGCGATACAGATAGTCAATTCAGGCATTCTAGGAATACATCCTCTCTACAGCATTGCCAATAGACACCTAAATTCACGGTGTGAATATTAATCTAGAGAGTCAATTCATTGGAGAACATAACCAATTTTTATATACACATACTATTTACCGAATACTTTACACTTCTAGACCGAAACCCGTTGTATAGTGTATCATGCATAGTGCCCGCGGAAACCAATTAGTAGAATTTTCAGCAGACGAGCAGCTTTGTTTCATGTATGGACAGCAAAGTCGACAGTCATACCATTGTAGAACGATTCCACCTTCCCATAAAGCCCAGATCAAAGACTGCAGCTTCTCCTATCCTGTGATTGCGAGAGTCACACCACGTATTTTCGGCGTAAATGCGCTCAACAGTATTGGTAATAGATACAATAATTGTCGGCATAAATATTAAGGTTGGGAGTCAAACCGTCGGAGAACATTTCCAACTGGTATGAAGTCTTTCTTTTTAACCTATACCTTACATTCCGAGAACGCAAACCGCCGTAATCTTTTGTCTAGTTTTGGGTTCATAGGAACGAATTAGTAGACATTTTGTCAGACGTACACGTTAATTTCATGTATCAATAAGAATCTCTTGCGTCAAGCCGTTCGAGAAGGGATACCAGCTTCAACGAAAGTCCAACTGCTAAGTCAATAGCTGCACATATACTTCTGATTCCGAGAGTCAAGCCTGGCATTCCAGGAGTAAATCCGCTGGATAGTATTAGCAATAGACAGCGTACTTCACGGCATTAATGTTAGTGTAAGGAGACAAACCGACGGAGAACATTACCAATTCGTATAGAATTATCCCTTCTTTGCATATCTTACCTTCCGTAGTACGATCCAGCTGGATCGAGTGTGATGCTAAATGTTACCATAAATAAATTAGTAGTCATTATAGGGGAACGACATCACATGTTTAGGTATGAATATCAAAATCGAGAGTCAAACCGTTCGAGAACGTTACTACCGTATTTGAGAGTCGAACGGATAAGATAATAGCGTCACCTATCCTATGATTCCTAGAGTCATACCATGTACTCCGAGAGTAAATACTCTTGACATTATTGGCAATAGACACCTTAATGCACGGTATGAATATTGAAGCAGTCCGTTGTACTGTTGTAGACCGTTACCTATTGCTATAGAGTCAAACTTTCTACCGAAGGCATTACCTTCCGAGGACCTGACCCTCTTTATAGCGATCATAGCTGCGTGTCGAGAAAAGAAAATTTGTACATATTTTAGAGACGGGCACGCTAACTTTACGTATGAATTAGAAGGTCGAGTGTCAAGCCGTTCTAGAACATTACCACCTTCCTTGAGAGTCCAAGGGCTAAGTCAATAGCTTCTCATATTCTGTAATTCTGAAAGTCAGACCAGATGTTCCGGGAGAAAATGCGCTGTACACTATTGGCCATAGAGACCTCAAATCACGGTTAGAATACCAAAGCAGGCCGTCTAACCGCTGTAGCACATTCCATATTCGTGTAGGGTTATATTGGTCACAGATCGCCTTACCCTCCGCAAACCTCACGAGCTTCATCGAGAGTATACCTTCGTGATCAGAGAAAGACGTTAGTCTTAATTTCAGTGACGGCACCTAACTTCACGTATAAATTAGATGATCGAAAGTGAACCCGGTCGAGAACGGTACCACCTTCTGTGAGATACGAGCAGCTAAGTCAATAGCTTCATATATCCTATGTATGCGAAAGATAAACCAGATATTCCGGGAGTAAATCCTCTTAACGGTATTGACAATATACATCTCAATTCAGGGATTAAATATTAAAGCAGGCCGACAAGCCGTAGTAGAACATTACATATTCGTGTAGGGTTTTACTTCTTACAGAATATCTTACCCGCCGAAAGAGGTATCAGCTCTATGGAGAGTATAACAGCATGTTCAGAGGAAGGAACTTCTAAACATTTTAGTGACGAGCACCTTAATTTCATGCATGAACTAAAATATCGAGAGTCGAACCACTCGTGAAGGTTGCCACCTTCTGAAAGAGACGATCGCGTAAGTCAATATTTTCACGTATCCTCCGATTGAGATAATGAAACCAAGTATTCTGGGAGTAAATCCGCTGTACTGTTTTGGCGATATACGTCCTACCTCCAGTATAAAATATTAAATTGCGGAGTGAAACCGTTGTCGAACATAACTAATTGGCAGAGATTCAAACTTTCTTCCGCATTCCTTACCTTCCGATACCTTAAGCTGCTGTATCGATTGTCAAAATTCGTGTTCAAGAAACAACCTTTTAAGCTTTTTGAAACGGGTACCATCTTTTCATGTATGAATAAGGAGATCGATATGCATGCTGTTCCAGAAAGATACAATTATCCGTTGTATTCGCACAGCTAAGTCAATAGCGGCACCTAGTCTGTGATTCCAAGTTTCGAACCAGGTATTCCGGGAGTGAATCCGCTGAACAGTATTCGCAAAGGACACCTTAATTGTCGGTGTGAATAATGAAGTAGAGAGTCAATCCGTTGGAGATCGTAACCAATTACTATAAAGTCATATACTATTTACAGAATACCTTACCTTCCTAGAACCGAAACCGCTCTATCGAGTGTCATGCTTAGTGCCAGTGGAAACCAGTTAGTAGGCTTTTTGGCAGACGCACAGCTTTTCTTCATATATGAATAGCAAGATAGATAGTCAAGCCATTGCAGAACGATTTCAGTTTCGTTGAAAGCCCCACGTCTATGTCAATAGCTTCTCCTTTCCTGTGATTACGAGAGTCAGACCACGTATCCAAGGCCTAAATGCGCTGAACAATGTTGGCAATACATACCGTAATTTTCGGCATGAATATTAAGGTTGAAAGTCAAACTGACGAGAACATTACCAATTGGTATAAAGTCATTCTTTCTAACCTATACATTACATTCCTAGAACGCAAGCCGCCGTAGCGATTGTCTTAATTTGAGTTCACAGGAACGAACTAGCAGACAATTTCTCCGACGGACATCTTAATTTCGTGTATCAATAGGAATACCTTGTATCAAACCGTTCGAGAATGTTACCAACTTCTTTGAGAGACGAACGGCGGAATGAATAGCTTCAACCATCCTGTGATTCGGAGAGAAAAATTAGGTACTTTGGGTGTACGTCCGCTGAATAGTTTTGGAATGAGACACGTTAATTCATGGTTTTATTATTACGGTATAGCGTCAAACCGTTTGAGAGTGTTACCAAGTGGTATAAAGTCAATCTTTTTCCCGAAGACCTAACCTACCGTAAAAATTAACCCGGTGTATCGATAGCATAAGTTCGTGTTCAGAGGAGGGAATTAGTATTCATTTCAGTGACGGGCTCCATATCTTCACGTATGAATTAGAATATTGAGGCTTAAGCCGCTCGAGAACATTGCCACCTTCTGTCAGAGACGAACGCCTAAGACAATAGCTACACCTAGGCAGTGATTGTGAGAGTCAATAGAGATATATCGGGAGTAAATCCGCTGTACAGCATTGGCAATAGAGACCATAATACACAGTTTGAACATAAAAGTAGAGAGACAAACAGAGAACATAAGCAATTGGTATGAGACCATTCGTATTGCCGAAGTCCTTACCATACGGGATGCTAACCCGCTGTATCGGTAGCATAACTTCCTCTTTAGAGGCACATAATGTTATACATTTCAGTGGCGGCACTTTAATTTTATGTGTGAATTATATGATAGAAGGCCAATCATTTCGAGAACGTTATCACCCACTTCGAGATTTGAACGGCTAAACCAATTGCTTTACCAATCCTGTGATTTCAAGGCGTAAACCAGGCAACCCGGGAGTAAATCCGCTGGAAACTATTGGCTGCAAACACCTAAATTCACTGTTCGAATATTAAACAAGAGCATCAAACTGTTGTAGCACTTTACCGATTAGTATACAGGCAAACTGTTTACCGAAAGCTTTACCTTCCGTGCAGCAATCCTGCCGTATCGAGAGTATGACTTCGTGATCATGGAAGGAAATTATTATACACATTAGTGACGGGCACCTTAATTTCATGTATGTATTAGAAGTTCGAGGATCGAACCGTTCGAGAACGTGCCACCCTCTATGTGGGTCTAAAGGCTCAGTCAATAGCTCAACATATCCGAGAGTACAACCAGACATTCCAGGGGTACACCCGATGAAAAGTATTGGCAATAGGCACATTAATTCGCGGTTTGAATATTAGGGTAGATCCTCAAATCGTTTGAGAGCGTTACCAATTGATATAACACCATACTCCTTGCCGATTACCTTACCTTCCGAGAACACAATCCGCTGTATCGTGGATAATACTTCGTGTTCAGGGAAGCAAATTAGTATATATTTTAACAGACGCGAACCTCAATTTCAAGATGAGTAAAAAAACCGCGTGACAAACCGCTTGCGAACGGTTCCTCCTTGTTTGATGATCGAACCGCTATGTCAATAGTTTCACTTATCCTGTTATTCCGATATCCAAACCAGGTATTACGGGACACTATGAGCAATACGCTATTGGTAATGAACATAGACAACATATTCAAATACATATTGAAGTACCGAGTCTAACCCTTGTAGAACGTTACCTATTGGTATAACGTCAAAAGTTTCACTGAAAAACCTACCCTCCGATAACCCGCTGTATCCAGAGTATATCTGCGTGATCAAAGATAAAAATAAGTAGACTAATTAGCAGACGGAAACTTTAGATGCATGTATCAACAGGAAGATGGATGATCAAGTCGTCCGAGAATGTTACCACCACCTTTGACAGTTCGCATGGCCAAGGCAGCAGCTACAAATTTCCTGTGATTTCGAGGGATAAACCATGTATTCCGGGAGTATATCCGCTGCACAGTTTTGGCAATAGACACCTAAATTCATGGTAAGAATATTGAAGAAGATAGTCTATCCGTCGGAGGACAGTACCATTTCATATTAAGTCATTCTTTATCCGAATACCATACCTTCCGAGGACGTAACGCGCGGTATCCAGATAATAATTACGTGTGCAAGGAAACAAATTAGTGCGCATTTTAGTGACGTGCACCTTAATTTCATGCACGAATTAGAAGGGCGACGGAAAAATCGATCCATAACGTTTCCACCTTCTTTTATAGCCAAACTTCTTGATCAATAGCTACACTTATCATGTTATTCCGAAGGACAAACATGGTATTCGGGAGTCAAACCGGCGTAAATATCTGGCATCGGACATCTTAATTCACGGTATGAATATTAAGGTAGAGCGGCAATGCTTTGTAAAACTTCACCTATATGTGTAGAGTCAAACTTTATGCAGAAAGGCAATGCCTACGGCGAAACAAACACGCCGCATCGAGAATATAACTTTCTGCTCAGGAAAACACATTACTTTGCATTTTCATGCCATGCACGTCAATGTCAGGTACAAATAAGGAGATCGAGAGTAAGGCCATTCAACATCGATACCACCATTATTGCGAGTCGCGTAGCTAAGTCAATAGGTTCACCTATCCTGTGATACCGAGAATCCCACAATGTATTTCTGGAGAAAAGAAGCAGAACAGTTTTGCAATAGACGCCATAATTCACGGTAAGAATATTGAAGTAGGGGGTCAAGCCGACAGGAGAACGTTACCAATTCCGATAAAGTCTTTCCTTCCACCGAATACCATACAGTACGAGAATATATCACGCTTTAGATACTGCTGTGCTTAATGTACCCGGAAACAGATTAGTACACATTTTAGCTGGCGGATATGTAATTTTCATGTATAAATTGCAAAATCGTCAGTCAAACATTTCGAGAACATTATCCCCAACTTTAGGAGTCGAACGTCTATGTCAATAGCTTTATCTATCCTGTGATTCAAACTCGGTATTCCGGGATTAAATCGACGGAAAAGTATTGGCAAAACACAATCTACTTCCCGGTATAAATTTTATAGCGCAGTGTCGCAGAACTGTGCATCGTCACCTATTACTATTGAGCAAATATTCTACCGAACGCATTAGCTTCCGAGAAGCAGACGCGCCTCGTCGATTGTGTTCCTTAGTTTTCACGTGATCAAATTAGTAGGCCTTTTAGCAGACGGACACATTATTTTCATGCATATACAGGAATATCAAGGACAAACCTTACGAGAACGTTACCACCTTCTTTTGGATTCGCAGATTTAAGACAATAGGTTCACCTATCCGAGTCCGAGAGTCAAGCCAGTCATTGTGGGAGTAAATCCGCTGAATTATATAGGCAATTAACACCATAATCCACAGTATGAACATTAAAGTAGATAGTCAATCTGTCGGAGATCATTATCAATTGGTATATAGTCCTTCTTTTTACCGATAGCCCTTCCTTTCGAGAAAATAACTCGCTGCATCGAGAGTATAACATCGTCTTCGAAGAAAGAAGTTAGTCACCGTTTCAGTGGCGAGTACCATAACATCGTGTACGAATTAGAAGATCGAGCCCCAATCCGCTATCCAACGTTGTCACCTGCTGCGTGTGATAAACGGCTAAATGAACAGCTTCACCAGTTCCGAGATTCCGTGAGTCAAACTATGTATTCCAGGAGTAAATCGTTTTAACAGTACTGGCCGTAGACATCTGAGATAACGGATTGAATATTAAAATAGAGCGTAATACCGTTTGATAGCATTTCGAATTGACATAAAGTCAAACGTTTTAGCGATGGCGCTACCTTGCGCGAACATCATCCGCGTCATCACGAATATAACATCGTGTTGACAGACAGAAATTGGTATTGATTAATGTGACGGGCACCTTATCCTCATGTATGAATTAGAAGATGGAGGGTCAAGCATTTTGAGAATGATACCACCATCTTCGAGATTCGAACGGCGCAGTCAATAGCTTAACCGATCCTGCGATTCCGAGAGTCATACCAGGTATTTCGGGAGTAAATTCGCTGAAATGTATTGTCAATTGAGACCCTACTTCATGGTTTCAATGGTAAAGTAGAGCGTCAAAACGTGTGAGAACGTTACTAATTTGTATAAAGCCAAACGTATTACCGAATGTCACACCGCCCGAGAAACTAACACGCCGTACCCAGAGTATAGCTGCGTGCTCAGAGAAGCAGTTTAGTATACAATTCAGTGACGGGCACGTTAACTTCATGTATGGCTCAGAAGCTCGAGCGCCAAACAGTTCGAGAATGTTACCACCTTCTGTGAGAGACGAACGGCTAATTACATAGCTTCACCAGTCCAGGGATTCGGATAGTCAATCTAGGTATTCCTGGAGTAAATCCGCTGAACATTACAGCCAATTGACGGTCCAATTCACGGCTTGAATAGAAAGGTATAGCGTCAAACCGTTTGAGACCAACCGTAAAGCCTATACCGATCAGCGCATTAATTCCAGGAATACCTGAATTACCTCTCGGAATCAAGGGATGGGTGCAGCAATTGACTTAGAAGTGCGACATCTGTGGAAGGTGATATCGATCTCTAACGGTTTGAGGCTCGATCTTCATATTCATACATGAAGTAATGGTGCCCGCCGTTAGAAAGTTGTGTAATTTGTTTCACTGAACACGGCGTTATACGCTCGATACAGTGGGTTAGCATCTCTGGAGGTTAGGCCTTCGGGAGAGAGTTTGACTTTATACAAATATGTTACGTTCATCCGCGGTTTGACTCTCCACTTTAATATTCATAGCGTGAATTAAGGTGTCAATTGCCAAAACTGTTCAACGGATTTACTCGTTAAATACCGGTGTTGACTCTCGGAATTACAGGATAGGTGAAGCTATCCTGTTCTCGAACAGTATGACAATTGATCTTCTAACTCATACGTGAAGTTAAGGTGCCCGTTACTGAAATCTCTGTTAATTTGTTTCTCTGAACTCGAAATTATTCTCTCGATACAGCGAGTTAGGTTCTCGGAGGGTAATGTCTTCTGTAGCATGTTTGACATTATACAAATCGGTAGCGTTGGACAAGGGCTAGGCTCTGTACTTTTGTATTCCAACAGTGAATTAATGTGTCCATGTCCAACAGAATACAGCGGATGGATTCCTGGAATGCATGGTTTGACTATGGAGTAACAGTTTAGGTGAAGCTATTGACATAGCTGGTCGACATAGACGAAGGTAATTACGTACTCGAACAGTTTGGCCCTCGATCTTCGGATTCACACATGGAATTTAGGGTGCCCGCCACTAAAATTCATACTATCTTGCTTCTCTGAACACGAAGGCACACTCTCTATAGAGCTGGTTAGCTTGTAAGAAGGAGAGGCCTTCGGTAAAATGATTAACCCTATTCGAATAGGTAAACCTCTACAACGGTTTGATGATCTGCATCATTATTCATACAGTGAAATAAGCTGTCTATTGCCAATACTGTTCAGCGGATTAGTCCAGGAATACGTGGGTTGGCTCTCCGAATCCCTGGATAGGTGAATCTATTGACATAGTCGTTCGACTCTGAGTGAAGGGGCAAGATTCTCGAGCGGTTTGTCACTCGATCTTCAAATTCATAATTGTAATTAAGGAGCATGTCACCAAAATGTATACTAATATGCTTCTCTGAACACGAAGTTATACCCTCGATATATGGGGTCAGCTTCTCGAAAGGTAAGGCCTTCTGAAGAAAGATTGACTTTATTGGAATTGGTAACATTGTACAAGAGTACGACGGTCTCCTTTAATACTCATACCGTGAATTCAGGTTTCTAGTGCCAATAATTCTCAGCGCATTCACTCCCGGAGTACCTCGTTTGACTCTCGGAATCACACGATAGGTGAAGCTAATAACTAAGGCCTTCGATTCTCAGCTATCGTTCACCAACGGTTTGACACTCGACCTTCGAATTCATACAAGAAATGAAGATGACCGTCACTAAAATGTATACTAATTTGACTTCTGCACACGAAGATATATTCTTGTCACAGCGGGTACGCTTCTCAGAAGTTATGGCCTTTCTATGATGTTTGAATCTATATCAATACGTAACCTCCTACAAAGCTTTGACTCTGGACATTAATAATTATACCATGAAAGAGGGTGTACGATGCCAATGCGGTATAGCGGATTTACTCCCGCAAATATTCCTTTGACTTTCGGAACACAGGATAGGAGAAGCTATTGACTTAGCCGTTTGAGCCGCAACAACGGTGGTAACGATCTGGAATGGTTTGATGGTCGATCATTTAATTCATACAAGAACATAAGATGCTCGCCGCAGAAATGAATACTGATTTTTTGCTGTGAACACGAACTTATTCTCTCTATGAAGGTTCGCGGAAGGTAAGGCCTTGGGTAAAACGGTTTATATTATACCAATTGGTAACGCTCTCAAACGGTTTCACGCTTTACTGTAATTTCCAAACCATGAATTAAAGCGTCTATTGCCATAAATCTTCAGCGGACTTACACCTAAAATACCTGGTTTAACTGTTGGAATCACAGGAATGTTGAAGCTATTGACTTCACCATTCGGTTCTCAGAGAAGGTGGGAATGTTGTCAAACGGTTTGGCTCTCGATTATTCCATGCGAATGTGAATGTACGGCTTCCATCCTTTAATACGTCTACTAATCTGCATCCGTGAAGACTATGCTGCAGATTCCGCGCAGCGGGTTAGGTTCTCGGAAGGTAAGGTAATTGGTAAGAAGGAAGACTTTATTGAAATTGCTAATATTCTCCAACGGATAATCTATGTACTTTAACCTTCATACGGCGAGATATTGTGCTTATTGCAAAACCGTTCATCGGATTGAAACCCACAATATCTGGTTTGACTACCGACAGGATAGGTGAAGCTAATGGCTCAGACGTTCCTCACGTAAGGAGGGAGGAATCGTTCTCGAAATGTTTGACTCTCGATTATTCTATTCATTCATAAAGGTAAGGTTTCCGTCTGCTCAAATGTCTACTAATATGTTTCCGTGTGCACTTAGCATGACATTCGCTACATCGGGATAGGTTCTTGGAAGGAATGGCCATCGGTAAAACGTTCGTCCTTATTCCAATTGGTAACGCACTCAAACGGGTTGACTCTCTACTTTAATATTCAAATCGTGAATTACGGTGCCTACTGCCAATACTGTTCAGCGGATTCCCTCCCGAGGTACCTGTTTGACTCTCGGAACCGCATGATTAGTGAGGCTATTGACTTAGCTGTTCGTCTCACTCAGATTGTGGCAACGTTCCAGAGTTAGATTCTCTACGAATATGTATCCTTCTACAACAGTTTGAGTCTGTACATTGCCAATACTACTGCGTATACAGTTCAGCTGACTTACCCCCGGAATACCTAGTTTGACTATCGGAATCACAGGATCGGTGAAGCCATGGCCTTAGCCAGGCGACGCTCAAAAGAGGTGTTAACGATCTCTGACCGTTTGGCGCTGGACCTTCTATTTCATGCATCAAATTAAGATGCTCGACACTAAAATGTATTCTCATGTGTTTCCCTAACCACGTAGCTATTCTCTCGATACTGCTAGTTTGCTACACGGACGGCAGGGCATTCTGTGAAACGTTTGACTTAATGGCAATTATTAACGGTCTCACGCGGTGTGATGAACTATCTTCATGTTATCTCCGCGAATTAGGGTACCAAATGCCAATGCTGTACAGCGGACTTACTACTGGAATACGTGGCTTTACTCTTGAAATCGCAGGATACGTGGAACTATTGACTTAGCGGTTCGACTCTCGCAGAAGTTTGCAACGTTCTCGATCGGTTTAGCCCTCGACCTTCTAATTCTTACGCGAAATAAAGGTTCTCGTCACTAAAATGTGTACTAATATGAATCTCTGAACACTACATAATACTCTCGATGCAGCGGGGTATCATTCTGAGGACATGGATTTCAGTTAATCGTTCTTAGGCGCCTTTACGCTCTACTTGAACATTCAAACCGGAAATTAAGGTGTCTATTGCCAATACCCTTCAGCCGACTTACCCCCGGAATACCTGGTTCGATTCTCCGAATCCCAGGATAGGTGATGCTATTGACTTAGGCGTTCGAATATCAAACAACAATTCTTTAACGGTTCGAATCTCGATTTTCTAATACATATGTGAAATTAAAGCGGCCGTCAATCAAATGTGTACTAATTTGTTTTAGTGAACACGAAAGGATTCTCTCGATAGAGCGTGTTAGTTTCTCGGAAGGTACGACCGTCGATGAAAGGTTTAACTCTATACCGACATGTAACGTTCTTCAACGGCTTGACTCAGTACTTTGATATTCATACCCCGAATTACGTTGCCTACTGCCAACAACTTTCAGCGGATATACTCCCAGGACAGCTGGTGTGACTCTCGGAATCGGAGGATGGGTGAAGCTATTGACTTAGCCGTTTGTCTCTCAGAAGGTGGCAACGTTGTCGAGCGGTTTGTGCGTCGATCTTCCAATTCAGGAACGAAATTATGGTGCTCGTCAGTAAATGTATACTAGTCCGTGCCTCTGAACACGGTGTTATACTCCGATACAGTGGGTTAGTTTTTCGGAGGGTAGGCCATTGTGAATGGATTTTGACCCTACACGTATGGGTAATGTTCTACAACGGCTTGACGGCCAGCTTTAATATTCACACCGTGAATTGTGGTGTCTTTGGCCAAGACGGTACAGCGCATTTACTCCCGGAATATCTGGTTTAATCTCGGAATCGCAAGGTAGATGAAGCTACTGACGTAGCCGTTCGTCCCTTACAGATGGTAGCATCGTTCTCGATCGGCTTGACCCTCTCTCGTCTAATTCATATTCGAAAATATGGTGTGCTCCAGCTATAATGTCTACTCATTTTCCGTGAGCACTAAGCACGACACTGGCTACAGCTTGTTGGGTTCTAGGGAGGGTATGTTTTCTGCAATAAGAATGACTCTATACCAATTGGCAATATTCTCCGACGATTTGACCCTCTTCTTTAATATTCATAGCGAGAATTAAGGGGCCTACAGTCAATACTGTACAGCGGATTGACGGTCGGAATGTATGGTTTGGCCTACGGAATGACATGGTAGGTGTATCGACTGATTTAGCAATTGGAGTCTCGAAGAATGTGGCAACGTTCTCGCACCGTTTGTCTCTCGATCGTCCTAATGATACATGAAATTAAGGTGTCCGTGTGCCAAAATGACTACTAATTTTTTCAGATGAACACTAAACTAGCCAATCACTACAGGGCTTCTCGGAAGGTAAGGTCGTCTCTTAACAGTTTGACTCTATGCCAATTCGTAATGTACTACAGCAGTTTGACTCTGCACTTTATTTATACCCGGAGTTATGGTGTAAAAATCCAATACTATAAAACGGATTTACATATGGAGTACCTGGTTTGACTTGCAGAATCATAGTACGGGGGTAAATGTGCTGTACAGTATTCGCAATAGACACCTAAGTTCACGGCTTCAATATTAATGCAGGTCGTCAAACCGTCGGAGAACCTTACCAATGGTATAAAGTCATTCTACTTATCGATTACCTAACTCTCCGAGAAGCTACCCCGCTCGATCGAGAGCAAAATTTCGTGTTCAGAGCAGCAAATTAGTATGCCCTTTAGTGTCGAGCAGCTTCGTTTCAAGTATGAATTGAATGATTGGGTATCAGACCGTCCCAGAATGTTACGACCTTCATAATGAATCGCACACCTAAGTCAATAGATTCATCAACCTTATGAGTCCGAGAGCCTAGGCAGACGTTCCGGGAGTAAGGCCGCTAAGAACTATTGGCAATAGACACATCATTCCGCGGTATGTATGGTAAAGTAGAGAGTCAATCCCACGGAAATCAATACCAATTTGTATAAAGCCCTTTGTCCGAATACTTTTCCTCCCGTGATCATGACCCGCTGTATCGGGTGCATATCTTCGTATTCAGAGAAGCAAATTAGTATACATTTTAATGACGAGAACCTTATTTACATATATATGAATAAAGAAATCATGAGTAAAGCCTTTCGAGAACGCTACCACCTCCTATAAGTGTCGAAAGGCTTAGTTAACAGCTCCACCTAACCTGTGACTCCAAGAGCCAAACCAGTTTGTCCGCGTCAGAACCCGCTGCACAGTATTGTCAATAGACACCTTAATTCACGGTTTGTACATTATTGTAAAGTATCGAACGGCTACAAAACGATACCGGTTCGTATAAAGTCAAATTTTTGCCGAAGGCCTTAGTTTCCGAGAAGTTTACCGGCGGTAAAGAGGGTGAAACTTCGTGTTCACAGAAGCAAGTTAGTATAATTTTTTTAGACAGGCACCATAATTTCACGTAGCATTTAGAAGATAGATGGTAAGTCAGTTGCAGAATGATACCATCTTCTTTGTTAGTCGATCGGATATGTCAAAAGCTTCACCTATTCCGTGGTTCCGTGAGACAAATCTGGTACCCGGGGGTAAATCCGCTGTAGAGTATTGACAATATACACCCGAATTCATGATTTGATTATTGATACAGATCATCATACCGTTGTAGAACGCGTCCAATTGCTATAAAGTCAAACGTTTAACCGAAGCCCATACCTTCCGCGAACGTCACCAGCTCCATTGAGAGTATAACGTCGTGTTTAGGGAAAGTAATTATTTTACATTTAAGTGAGGGGCACCTTAATTTCAGGTATGAATTCGAAGATCGTGGGTCAAAACCGATCGAGATCGTTAACACCATCTAGAAGAATCGAATTGCTCTGTCAATAGCTTCACCTACGCTTGTGATTCCAAGAGACAAGCCTGGTATTCCAGGAGTTAATCTGCTGCACAGTGCTGGCATTAGGCATCATACCTCACCGCATGAACATTAAACTAGAGCGCCCAACCGTTTGAGAACGTTACCAATTTCAATCGAGTCAAACATTTTACGGACGGCCTGACCTGCCGTGAATCTAACCCGCTGTATCTATAGCATAACGTCGTGTTCAATGGACAAATTACTATAAATCTTAGCGACGGGCACATTACCATCTCAACATTACCATCCTCTTTGATGTTCGATCGGCTATGTCAATAGCTCCACCTGGCCTGTTACTCCGAGAATCATGATATTACCTGATGGTAATATGAGAGTAAGTCCGCTAATGTGAATTGGCTATTAACTACTTAATTCACGGTATGTACATTATTGTAGGTAGTCAAACCTGCGGAAATAATTACCAATTCGAATGAAGATCACTCTTTTACGGAATACGTAACGTTAGGAGTACCTAACCCGCTCGAGCATGTGCCTTGCTTAATGATCACAGACACAACTTAGTTGCAATTTTAGCAGACGGGCACGTTATTTTCATGTAGGAGTAGCAAAATGGGTAGTCAAACCGTTCGAGAATGTTACCACCTTCGTTGAGAGTCGAACGGCTAAGTCAATTGCTACACCTGTCCTGTGATCCCGAGAGTAAAAGTATATATTCCGGGAGTAAGTGCCCTGTGCAGTGATGACAATTAAGTCAGTGTTTGTGGGCGTTACCAATTATTCTAAAGTCAAACGTTTTACTGAAGGCATTGCCCACCGAGGATCTAACCCGCTGTATTGTGAGTACAACATGGTGTTCAGAGGGACGAATTAGTATACATTTCAGTGACGGGCATCTGAATTTTAGGTGCTAATTCTGAGATCGACTGTCGAACCGTTCGAGAACGTGACAAGCTTCTATGGAATTCGAAAAGCTAAGGCAATAGCTTCTCATATTTTATGATTCTGTGAGACACACGACGTGTTCCAATAGTAAATCGGCTGAAGAATGATGGCAATAGAGACCCTGCTCCAGGGTATAAATATTAAGCTAGAGAGAGAAGCCGTTGTACAACATTCTCCATTTGTATAGTGACAAACCTTTTACAGAAGACCTTACCCTCCGATAAACTAACTCGCTGGATCGAGAGTATAACTTCATGTTCTGAGAACAGCATTAGTATTTTTTCAGTTTCGGGAACCGCAACTTCGTGTATGAATTAGATGCTCGATGGTCAAACCGTTCGAGAACGTTACCACCGCTTCTGAGAATCGCATGGCAAAGGCCATAGTTTCACCGAACCTGATATTCCGATAGACAAACCTGGGATTCCCTCAGTAAATGCGCTGTTCATTATTGGCAATAGTCACCTTAATTCACGGTTTTAATACCATCCGTTTGAGAAAGATAGCAAATGGTTTAAAGTAAAACGTTTTACTGAAGGCCTTACTCTCCGAAAGCATAACACGCTGCATCCGATGTATGACGACCTGCTTAGAGACGCAAATTAGTATCCACTTTAGTGGCGGGCACCCTCAATTCCATGTGTGAATCCGAAGATCGAGGGTCAAACCGTTCGAGAACGTTACTACCTTCTTCTAAGTAGAACAAGTAAGTCAATTGCTTCACCTATACTGTTACACCGATATTCAAACCGGGTATTCCAGAATTCAGTCCGCTGTATACTATTGGCAATGGACACATTAATTCACGGTTGGAATACAAATGTAAAGACCCTAACCCTTGTCCAACGTTACCGATTAGTATAATGTCAAACATGCTACAGAAGACCTATCCCTCCGAGAACCTAACTCGCTGTATCGAGAGCATAACATCGCGTTCAGGGAAACAAATTAGCAGAGATTTTAGTGACGGGCACATTAGCATTAAGTATGAAAAGGAGGATGGAGGGTCATACCGTTCAAGAGGATCACCAACTTCGATGGGAGTGGAACCGATATGTCAATAACTTCACCTATCCTGTGGTTCGAAGTGTCAAACCAGGTGTTCCGGGAAAACGACCGCTGAAGTGTTTTGGCAATACACTTCTCTATTCGCGGATTTAATATTAAAGTAGAGCGTCACTCCATTTGAGAATCATACCAATTGGTATAGAGCCAAACGTTTTACTGATGACCTTACCCTTCGAATGTCTAATCCGCTTTATCGAGGGTATTACTTCGTGTTCAGAGAAAGACATTAGTAAACATTTTAGTGATGGGCATCATAGGTTCTTGTATGAATTAGATGATAGACGGTCAATCAATCCGAGAACGATACCACATTCTAGAGGATCGAACGCATAAATTTTAGCTTCCTCCACACTGCGTTTCCGAAAGTCAAACCAGGCAGTCCGGAAGTTAACTAGCTGAACAATATTGACATTCGAGACCTTAGGTCTCTGTTTGAATATTAAAGTAGTTCGACAAAGCGTTTGAGAGCGTTACCAATTGGTAAAAGTCAATGGTTTTAGTGAAGTCCTTACCCTCCGAAGAACTAACTCGATATAAAGAGAGTAAAACATTATATTTAGGCGACGAATTACAATTCATTTTATTGGCCGGACCCTAATTTCATTTATGAATAAAAAGATCGAGGGTCAAACACTTCGAGAGCGTGACAACACTCCATGAGATTCAAACGGCTAAGTCTATAACTTCACCCATCCTGTGAACTCGGGAAAAAAAACAGTTATTCCGTGAGTAAATCCGCTGAACAGTATTTCCAAAATTGCTGGAAATTGTCAGAGTCGAACCGTTGTAGAAGGATTCCTATTGGTAGAGGGTCAAACATTACATCGAGGGCCTTACTTTTCGCGAACATAACCCAATGTATCGAAAGTATAACTGCGTGATCAGGGAGATAAATTGGTATATATCTTAGTAACGGGCAACTTAATTGCATGCAAGAATATGGAGACCTAGGGTCAAACCGTTCGAGCACGATATTTCCTTCTTTTAGGATCGATCGGCTGTGCCATTAGCATCAGCGATCCTGTGGTTCTGAGAGGCCAACCAGATATTGCGTGAGTAAATCCGCTGTACTAAATTGGCACTGAACATGTTTATTTGCGGCTATAGTATTAAAGTCGAGCGTCAGTCCGTTGAGAAAGATACTTATTGGTTCAGAGACAAACCTTTGACAGAAGGCCATACCTTCCGAGAAGTTAACCGTCTGTATCGAGGGTAGTACTTCGTTTTCGCAGAAGCAAATGATTACACATTTTAGTTACGGGCACCTTAACTTCATGTATGCATAAGAAGATCGAGTGTCGAACCATTGCCGAGCGTTGCCACCATCCTTGTGAATCGAACGACTGTGCAATTTGCTTCACCTATTCTATGATTCAGAGTGTCAAACCATGTATTCCAGGAGTAAATCCGCGGAAGAGTGTAGGCAATAGGCACCTTAATACACAGTTTGAATATTAAGGCGGAACATCATACCGTTATAGAACGTTACCTATTCGTATAAAGTCAACCGTTCTACCGATAGTCCTACCTCCGGAGACGCTAACCCGCCGTGTCAAGAGTATATCATTGTGAACAGAGAATGAAACTAGACTCCATTTCAGCGACGGGCACCATTACTTCATTTATGAATTAGGAGACCGAGGGTCATTCTGTTGGCGAACGTCGCTAGCTTCTGTGAGTGACGAACAGCTACAACAGTATCTTCACCTATCCTGTGATTCTGAGAGTCAAATTGGGTAGTCCGTGAGTAAATCCCCTGAACAGTATTGGCAATAGGCACTTTAATAGAAGGTTTGGATATTAAAGCAGATCGTCAAACGGATGTAGATTGCTGCCAATTGCTACAAAGTCAACCGTTTTATCGAAGACCTGATCCCGCGAAAAGCTAACAGCCCGTATAGAGATTATAACTTTGTGATCTCAGAAAGAAGTTAGTCACCACATCAGTGACGAGCACCTTAATTTAATGTACGAATTAGAAGATCGAGCGTCGCACCTCTCGCGAACGTTGCCACCTAGTGTGAGGGACGAACGGCTAAGTGAAGAACTTTACCTGTCCCGAGATTCCGCGAGTCAAGCTAGGTATTCAGGGAGTAAATCAGCTGAACGGTATGGCAATGGACACCTGAGATCACGGTTTGAATATTAAAATGGAGCGTTACACCGTTTGATAACGATACGAATTGCCATAAAGTCAAACGTTTTAGCGAAGGCGATACCTTCCGCGAACATCATCCGTGTCACCGAGAATATAACTTCGTCTTCAGAGAAAGAGGATAGTATTCACTTTAGTGACTGGCACTCTATCTTCATGTACGAGTTAGAAGTTCGAGGGTGATACCGTTCGCGAACGTTACTCCCATCTATGATATTCGAACAGCTTAGTCAGTGGCTTCAGATGCCCTGCGTCTCCGATAGTCATACTAGATATTCCTGGAGCAAGTCGGCGGAACAGTATAGGCAATAGACACCTTAATTCATGGTTTGAATGTTAAAGTTTGTTGTCAAACTGTTTCAAAACGCTACCAATTTGTATAAATTCATTCCGTTTCCAAAATGCCTTACCTTCGGAGAACATAACACACTGCATCGGAAGTATAACTTCGTCTTCAGCGAAAGCAAATGGTATTCATATCAGTGACGGGCCACTCGATTTCGACCACGATTTGGAAGATAGAGGGTCAATCCTGTCGAATATGTTGCCACCATCTGTGCCAGACGAGCGGCTAACTCAATAGGTTCACGTATCTTGCGACTGCGACAGTCAAACGAGGTATTCAAGGAGTAAATCCGCTGAACAGATTTGGAAATAGACAGCTTAATTCACGTTCTGAATATTAGAGTAGAAGGATAGTACGTCGAAGATCATTACCAAACGTTTATAAAGTCAATATTTTACCGGAAACATTGCCTTCCAATAACATCATCCTGCAGAAAGTGTCATGCATAGTGCTTACGGAAACAAATTTGTAGACATTATGGCAAGAGCACATCTCATTTTCTTCTACGAACCGAATAATCAAGAGTCACAGCCATCAAGAACGATCCTACCTTCTTTGGGATTCAAACAGCTGAGACAATAGCTTCACCTACCCTGTTATTCCGATAGTCAATCCATGTATACCAGGAATCAGTCAGCAGTACACTATTGGCTATGGACACCTTAATTCACGGTTGGAATACAAAAGTACACAGCCTAACCCTTGTGCAACGTTACTGATTGGTATTATGTGGAACAGACTATAGAAAACCTTACCACCCGAGATCCTAACTCGCCGCATCCAGAGTATAACTTCGTGTTCAGAGGATCATATTAGTAAACATTTTAGTGACTGGGATCGAAACTTCATGTATTAATTAGAAGATCGATGGTCAAACTTTTACAGAGCGATACCACGTTCTTTGAGCTTCGAACGGCTAGGTCAATAGCTTCACATATCCAGTGATTCGGAGAGTCAAAGGAAGAATTCTGGATGTAAAGCCGCTATGCCGTGTTGGCCTCGTAAACCCTATTTCATGGTATAAATGTTAATGTCCAGAGGCAAAGCTTTGTAGGAGGTTACTTATTGATATAGTGTCAATCATCATAGAAAGGCCTTACCTTCTGAGAAGCGTACCCGCTGTATCAAGAATATATCTTCGTGTGCAGAGGTCAAATTAGTATACATTTTAGTGACGGTCATCTTCATTTCATGTATGATTTAGATGGTCGAGTGTCAAACCGTTGGAGAACGATACCACCTTCTTTGAGCGCCGAACAGCTAAGTCAATAGCTTGGTCAATCCTATGAGTGCAAGAGGCAAACTAGTTATTACGGGATTAAATTCACTGTGCAGTACTGGTATTAGACAACTTAATTCACGGTTTGAATTTAAAGTAGGGAGATACAAATTTTGAGAACGTTAACAATTGATATGTGGTCCAACGCAATACTGATGGCCTAATCCACAGAAAGCATATCCCGCTGTATTGAGAGTATAAAATCGTATTCAGGGAATCAAATTAATTTACAATTTAGTGACGGTCACCTTCATTTCATGTATTAATTAGAAGATCCCGGGTAAAACCGTTCGTGATCCTTACCACCATAGCTGAGAATCGACGGCCTTAGTTATCAGCTTCACCTATCATATGGTTCCGAGAGTCGAAGCAGGTACTCCGGGAGTAAATGCCCTGAAATTGATTGGCATTAGACACCTGCACTCACGGTATGAGTATTAAAGGAGACCCTCGTACTGTTGTACAATCTTACCTATTCCTATGAAGTCAATCTTTCTGCAGAAGGCCTTACCTTCCATGAAGCTGACCCCATATATAGAGAGTATTACTTCGTGTTCAGAGAAACAAATTAGTATACATTTTGGTGACATCCACCTTGATTACAAGTATGAATTTGAAGATCGAGTGTCAAACCGCTCGAGAATCTTGCCCCCTTCTCTCAGAGTCGAACGGCTAAGTCCATAGCTTGACGTATGCAAATATTCTAAGAGTCAAACCATGTATTCCCGAAGTAAATGTTACT
>NW_027469568.1:0-100098 GCF_051020765.1 Lasioglossum baleicum
AACCTGCGCATGCGCATCCCACAAAACCTCGCACGTGTTTGTGCTCGACTAGCCTGCGGGATGCATCCTTTCGCACGTGTTTTTACTCGACTAGCCTGCGGGATGCATCCTCTCGCACGTGTTTTTGCTCGACTAGCCTGCGGGATGCATCCTCTCGCACGTGTTTTTGCTCGACTAGCCATGCGCATCCCAAAAAACCTGCACATGCGCATCCCAAAAAACCTGCGCATGCGCATCCCACAAAACCTGCGCATGCGCATCCCACAAAACCTCGCACGTGTTTTTACTCGACTAGCCTGCGGGATGCATCCACTCGCACGTGTTTTTGCTCGACTAGCCTGCGGGATGCATCCTCTCGCACGTGTTTTTACTCGACTAGCCTGCGGGATGCATCCTCTCGCACGTGTTTTTGCTCGACTAGCCATGCGCATCCCAAAAAACCTGCACATGCGCATCCCAAAAAATCTGCGCATGCGCATCCCACAAAACCTGCGCATGCGCATCCCACAAAACCTCGCACGTGCTTTTACTCGACTAGCCTGCGGGATGCATCCTCTCGCACGTGTTTTTACTCGACTAGCCTGCGGGATGCATCCTCTCGCACGTGTTTTTACTCGACTAGCCTGCAGGATGCATCCTCTCGCACGTGTTTTTGCTCGACTAGCCATGCGCATCCCAAAAAACCTGCGCATGCGCATCCCACAAAACCTGCGTATGCGCATCCCACAAAACCTGCGCATGCGCATCCCACAAAACCTCGCACGTGTTTTTACTCGACTAGCCTGCGGGATGCATCCTCTCGCACGTGTTTTTACTCGACTAGCCTGCGGGATGCATCCTCTCGCACGTGTTTTTACTCGACTACCCTGCGGGATGCATCCTCTCGCACGTGTTTTGCTCGACTAGCCATGCGCATCCCATAAAACCTGCGCATGCGCATCCCACAAAACCTGCGCATGCGCATCCCACAAAACCTCGCACGTATTTTTACTCGACTAGCCTGCGGGATGCATCCTCTCGCACGTGTTTTTACTCGACTAGCCTGCGGGATGCATCCTCTCGCACGTGTTTTTACTCGACTACCCTGCGGGATGCATCCTCTCGCACGTGTTTTTGCGCGACTAGCCTGCGGGATGCATCCTCTCGCACGTGTTTTTGCTCGACTAGGCATGCGCATCCCAAAAAACCTGCGCATGCGCATCCCACAAAACCTGCGCATGCGCATCCCACAAAACCTCGCACGTGTTTTTACTCGACTAGCCTGCGGGATGCATCCTCTCGCACGTGTTTTTACTCGACTAGCCTGCGGGATGCATCCTCTCGCACGTGTTTTTACTCGACTAGCCTGCGGGATGCATTGTCTCGCACGTGTTTTTGCTCGACTAACCTGCGGGATGCATCCTCTCGCACGTGTTTTTACTCGACTAGCCTGCGGGATTCATCCTCTTGCACGTGTTTTTACTCGACTAGCCTGCGGGATGCATCCTCTCGCACGTGTTTTTGCTCGACTAGCCATGCGCATCCCAAAAAACCTGCGCATGCGCATCCCACAAAACCTGCGCATGCGCATCCCACAAAACCTCGCACGTGTTTGTGCTCGACTAGCCTGCGGGATGCATCCTTTCGCACGTGTTTTTACTCGACTAGCCTGCGGGATGCATCCTCTCGCACGTGTTTTTACTCGACTAGCCTGCGGGATGCATCCTCTCGCACGTGTTTTTACTCGACTACCCTGCGGGATGCATCCTCTCGCACGTGTTTTTGCCCGACTAGCCATGCGCATCGCAAAAAACCTGCGCATGCGCATCCCACAAAACCTGCGCATGCGCATCCCACAAAACCTCGCACGTGTTTTTACTCGACTAGCCTGCGGGATGCATCCTCTCGCACGTGTTTTTACTCGACTAGCCTGCGGGATGCATCCTCTCGCACGTGTTTTTACTCGACTACCCTGCGGGATGCATCCTCTCGCACGTGTTTTTACTCGACTAGCCTGCAGGATGCTTCCTCTCGCACGTGTTTTTACTCGACTAGCCTGCGGGATGCATCCTCTCGCACGTGTTTTTACTCGACTACCCTGCGGGATGCATCCTCTCGCACGTGTTTTTGCTCGACTAGCCATGCGCATCCCAAAAAACCTGCGCATGCGCATCCCACAAAACCTGCGTATGCGCATCCCACAAAACCTGCGCATGCGCATCCCACAAAACCTCGCACGTGTTTTTACTCGACTAGCCTGCGGGATGCATCCTCTCGCACGTGTTTTTGCTCGACTAGCCTGCGGGATGCATCCTCTCGCACGTGTTTTTGCTCGACTAGCCATGCGCATCCCAAAAAACCTGCGCATGCGCATCCCAAAAAACCTGCGCATGCGCATCCCACAAAACCTCGCACGTGTTTTTACTCGACTAGCCTGCGGGATGCATCCTCTCGCACGTGTTTTTGCTCGACTAGCCATGCGCATCCCAAAAAACCTGCACATGCGCATCCCAAAAAACCTGCGCATGCGCATCCCACAAAACCTGCGCATGCGCATCCCACAAAACCTCGCACGTGTTTTTACTCGACTAGCCTGCGGGATGCATCCTCTCGCACGTGTTTTTGCTCGACTAGCCTGCGGGATGCATCCTCTCGCACGTGTTTTTGCTCGACTAGCCTGCGGGATGCATCCTCTCGCACGTGTTTTTACTCGACTAGCCTGCAGGATGCATCCTCTCGCACGTGTTTTTGCTCGACTAGCCTGCGGGATGCATCCTCTCGCACGTGTTTTTACTCGACTACCCTGCGGGATGCATCCTCTCGCACGTGTTTTTGCTCGACTAGCCATGCGCATCCCAAAAAACCTGCGCATGCACATCCCACAAAACCTGCGTATGCGCATCCCACAAAACCTGCGCATGCGCATCCCACAAAACCTCGCACGTGTTTTTACTCGACTAGCCTGCGGGATGCATCCTCTCGCACGTGTTTTTACTCGACTACCCTGCGGGATGCATCCTCTCGCACGTGTTTTGCTCGACTAGCCATGCGCATCCCATAAAACCTGCGCATGCGCATCCCACAAAACCTCGCACGTATTTTTACTCGACTAGCCTGCGGGATGCATCCTTTCGCACGTGTTTTTACTCGACTAGCCTGCGGGATGCATCCTCTCGCACGTGTTTTTACTCGACTAGCCTGCGGGATGCATCCTCTCGCACGTGTTTTTACTCGACTACCCTGCGGGATGCATCCTCTCGCACGTGTTTTGCTCGACTAGCCATGCGCATCCCATAAAACCTGCGCATGCGCATCCCACAAAACCTGCGCATGCGCATCCCACAAAACCTCGCACGTATTTTTACTCGACTAGCCTGCGGGATGCATCCTTTCGCACGTGTTTTTACTCGACTAGCCTGCGGGATGCATCCTCTCGCACGTGTTTTTACTCGACTAGCCTGCGGGATGCATCCTCTCGCACGTGTTTTTGCTCGACTAGCCTGCGGGATGCATCCTCTCGCACGTGTTTTTGCTCGACTAGCCTGCGGGATGCATCCTCTCGCACGTGTTTTTACTCGACTAGCCTGCAGGATGCATCCTCTCGCACGTGTTTTTGCTCGACTAGCCTGCGGGATGCATCCTCTCGCACGTGTTTTTACTCGACTACCCTGCGGGATGCATCCTCTCGCACGTGTTTTTGCTCGACTAGCCATGCGCATCCCAAAAAACCTGCGCATGCGCATCCCACAAAACCTGCGTATGCGCATCCCACAAAACCTGCGCATGCGCATCCCACAAAACCTCGCACGTGTTTTTACTCGACTAGCCTGCGGGATGCATCCTCTCGCACGTGTTTTTACTCGACTAGCCTGCGGGATGCATCCTCTCGCACGTGTTTTTACTCGACTAGCCTGCGGGATGCATCGTCTCGCACGTGTTTTTGCTCGACTAACCTGCGGGATGCATCCTCTCGCACGTGTTTTTACTCGACTAGCCTGCGGGATTCATCCTCTTGCACGTGTTTTTACTCGACTAGCCTGCGGGATGCATCCTCTCGCACGTGTTTTTGCTCGACTAGCCATGCGCATCCCAAAAAACCTGCGCATGCGCATCCCACAAAACCTGCGCATGCGCATCCCACAAAACCTCGCACGTGTTTGTGCTCGACTAGCCTGCGGGATGCATCCTTTCGCACGTGTTTTTACTCGACTAGCCTGCGGGATGCATCCTCTCGCACGTGTTTTTACTCGACTAGCCTGCGGGATGCATCCTCTCGCACGTGTTTTTACTCGACTACCCTGCGGGATGCATCCTCTCGCACGTGTTTTTGCTCGACTAGCCATGCGCATCGCAAAAAACCTGCGCATGCGCATCCCACAAAACCTGCGCATGCGCATCCCACAAAACCTCGCACGTGTTTTTACTCGACTAGCCTGCGGGATGCATCCTCTCGCACGTGTTTTTACTCGACTAGCCTGCGGGATGCATCCTCTCGCACGTGTTTTTACTCGACTACCCTGCGGGATGCATCCTCTCGCACGTGTTTTTACTCGACTAGCCTGCAGGATGCTTCCTCTCGCACGTGTTTTTACTCGACTAGCCTGCGGGATGCATCCTCTCGCACGTGTTTTTACTCGACTACCCTGCGGGATGCATCCTCTCGCACGTGTTTTTGCTCGACTAGCCATGCGCATCCCAAAAAACCTGCGCATGCGCATCCCACAAAACCTGCGTATGCGCATCCCACAAAACCTGCGCATGCGCATCCCACAAAACCTCGCACGTGTTTTTACTCGACTAGCCTGCGGGATGCATCCTCTCGCACGTGTTTTTGCTCGACTAGCCTGCGGGATGCATCCTCTCGCACGTGTTTTTGCTCGACTAGCCATGCGCATCCCAAAAAACCTGCGCATGCGCATCCCAAAAAACCTGCGCATGCGCATCCCACAAAACCTCGCACGTGTTTTTACTCGACTAGCCTGCGGGATGCATCCTCTCGCACGTGTTTTTGCTCGACTAGCCATGCGCATCCCAAAAAACCTGCACATGCGCATCCCAAAAAACCTGCGCATGCGCATCCCACAAAACCTGCGCATGCGCATCCCACAAAACCTCGCACGTGTTTTTACTCGACTAGCCTGCGGGATGCATCCTCTCGCACGTGTTTTTACTCGACTAGCCTGCGGGATGCATCCTCTCGCACGTGTTTTTACTCGACTACCCTGCGGGATGCATCCTCTCGCACGTGTTTTGCTCGACTAGCCATGCGCATCCCATAAAACCTGCGCATGCGCATCCCACAAAACCTGCGCATGCGCATCCCACAAAACCTCGCACGTATTTTTACTCGACTAGCCTGCGGGATGCATCCTCTCGCACGTGTTTTTACTCGACTAGCCTGCGGGATGCATCCTCTCGCACGTGTTTTTACTCGACTACCCTGCGGGATGCATCCTCTCGCACGTGTTTTTGCGCGACTAGCCTGCGGGATGCATCCTCTCGCACGTGTTTTTGCTCGACTAGGCATGCGCATCCCAAAAAACCTGCGCATGCGCATCCCACAAAACCTGCGCATGCGCATCCCACAAAACCTCGCACGTGTTTTTACTCGACTAGCCTGCGGGATGCATCCTCTCGCACGTGTTTTTACTCGACTAGCCTGCGGGATGCATCCTCTCGCACGTGTTTTTACTCGACTAGCCTGCGGGATGCATCGTCTCGCACGTGTTTTTGCTCGACTAACCTGCGGGATGCATCCTCTCGCACGTGTTTTTACTCGACTAGCCTGCGGGATTCATCCTCTTGCACGTGTTTTTACTCGACTAGCCTGCGGGATGCATCCTCTCGCACGTGTTTTTGCTCGACTAGCCATGCGCATCCCAAAAAACCTGCGCATGCGCATCCCACAAAACCTGCGCATGCGCATCCCACAAAACCTCGCACGTGTTTGTGCTCGACTAGCCTGCGGGATGCATCCTTTCGCACGTGTTTTTACTCGACTAGCCTGCGGGATGCATCCTCTCGCACGTGTTTTTACTCGACTAGCCTGCGGGATGCGTCCTCTCGCACGTGTTTTTACTCGACTACCCTGCGGGATGCATCCTCTCGCACGTGTTTTTGCTCGACTAGCCATGCGCATCGCAAAAAACCTGCGCATGCGCATCCCACAAAACCTCGCACGTGTTTTTACTCGACTAGCCTGCGGGATGCATCCTCTCGCACGTGTTTTTACTCGACTAGCCTGCGGGATGCATCCTCTCGCACGTGTTTTTACTCGACTACCCTGCGGGATGCATCCTCTCGCACGTGTTTTTACTCGACTAGCCTGCAGGATGCTTCCTCTCGCACGTGTTTTTACTCGACTAGCCTGCGGGATGCATCCTCTCGCACGTGTTTTTACTCGACTACCCTGCGGGATGCATCCTCTCGCACGTGTTTTTGCTCGACTAGCCATGCGCATCCCAAAAAACCTGCGCATGCGCATCCCACAAAACCTGCGTATGCGCATCCCACAAAACCTGCGCATGCGCATCCCACAAAACCTCGCACGTGTTTTTACTCGACTAGCCTGCGGGATGCATCCTCTCGCACGTGTTTTTGCTCGACTAGCCTGCGGGATGCATCCTCTCGCACGTGTTTTTGCTCGACTAGCCATGCGCATCCCAAAAAACCTGCGCATGCGCATCCCACAAAACCTGCGTATGCGCATCCCACAAAACCTGCGCATGCGCATCCCACAAAACCTCGCACGTGTTTTTACTCGACTAGCCTGCGGGATGCATCCTCTCGCACGTGTTTTTGCTCGACTAGCCTGCGGGATGCATCCTCTCGCACGTGTTTTTACTCGACTACCCTGCGGGATGCATCCTCTCGCACGTGTTTTGCTCGACTAGCCATGCGCATCCCATAAAACCTGCGCATGCGCATCCCACAAAACCTGCGCATGCGCATCCCACAAAACCTCGCACGTATTTTTACTCGACTAGCCTGCGGGATGCATCCTCTCGCACGTGTTTTTACTCGACTAGCCTGCGGGATGCATCCTCTCGCACGTGTTTTTACTCGACTACCCTGCGGGATGCATCCTCTCGCACGTGTTTTTGCGCGACTAGCCTGCGGGATGCATCCTCTCGCACGTGTTTTTGCTCGACTAGGCATGCGCATCCCAAAAAACCTGCGCATGCGCATCCCACAAAACCTGCGCATGCGCATCCCACAAAACCTCGCACGTGTTTTTACTCGACTAGCCTGCGGGATGCATCCTCTCGCACGTGTTTTTACTCGACTAGCCTGCGGGATGCATCCTCTCGCACGTGTTTTTACTCGACTAGCCTGCGGGATGCATCGTCTCGCACGTGTTTTTGCTCGACTAACCTGCGGGATGCATCCTCTCGCACGTGTTTTTACTCGACTAGCCTGCGGGATTCATCCTCTTGCACGTGTTTTTACTCGACTAGCCTGCGGGATGCATCCTCTCGCACGTGTTTTTGCTCGACTAGCCATGCGCATCCCAAAAAACCTGCGCATGCGCATCCCACAAAACCTGCGCATGCGCATCCCACAAAACCTCGCACGTGTTTGTGCTCGACTAGCCTGCGGGATGCATCCTTTCGCACGTGTTTTTACTCGACTAGCCTGCGGGATGCATCCTCTCGCACGTGTTTTTACTCGACTAGCCTGCGGGATGCATCCTCTCGCACGTGTTTTTACTCGACTACCCTGCGGGATGCATCCTCTCGCACGTGTTTTTGCTCGACTAGCCATGCGCATCGCAAAAAACCTGCGCATGCGCATCCCACAAAACCTGCGCATGCGCATCCCACAAAACCTCGCACGTGTTTTTACTCGACTAGCCTGCGGGATGCATCCTCTCGCACGTGTTTTTACTCGACTAGCCTGCGGGATGCATCCTCTCGCACGTGTTTTTACTCGACTACCCTGCGGGATGCATCCTCTCGCACGTGTTTTTACTCGACTAGCCTGCAGGATGCTTCCTCTCGCACGTGTTTTTACTCGACTAGCCTGCGGGATGCATCCTCTCGCACGTGTTTTTACTCGACTACCCTGCGGGATGCATCCTCTCGCACGTGTTTTTGCTCGACTAGCCATGCGCATCCCAAAAAACCTGCGCATGCGCATCCCACAAAACCTGCGTATGCGCATCCCACAAAACCTGCGCATGCGCATCCCACAAAACCTCGCACGTGTTTTTACTCGACTAGCCTGCGGGATGCATCCTCTCGCACGTGTTTTTGCTCGACTAGCCTGCGGGATGCATCCTCTCGCACGTGTTTTTGCTCGACTAGCCATGCGCATCCCAAAAAACCTGCGCATGCGCATCCCAAAAAACCTGCGCATGCGCATCCCACAAAACCTCGCACGTGTTTTTACTCGACTAGCCTGCGGGATGCATCCTCTCGCACGTGTTTTTGCTCGACTAGCCATGCGCATCCCAAAAAACCTGCACATGCGCATCCCAAAAAACCTGCGCATGCGCATCCCACAAAACCTGCGCATGCGCATTCCACAAAACCTCGCACGTGTTTTTACTCGACTAGCCTGCGGGATGCATCCTCTCGCACGTGTTTTTGCTCGACTAGCCTGCGGGATGCATCCTCTCGCACGTGTTTTTGCTCGACTAGCCTGCGGGATGCATCCTCTCGCACGTGTTTTTACTCGACTAGCCTGCAGGATGCATCCTCTCGCACGTGTTTTTGCTCGACTAGCCTGCGGGATGCATCCTCTCGCACGTGTTTTTACTCGACTACCCTGCGGGATGCATCCTCTCGCACGTGTTTTTGCTCGACTAGCCATGCGCATCCCAAAAAACCTGCGCATGCGCATCCCACAAAACCTCGCACGTGTTTTTGCTCGACTAGCCTGCGGGATGCATCCTCTCGCACGTGTTTTTGCTCGACTAGCCTGCGGGATGCATCCTCTCGCACGTGTTTTTGCTCGACTAGCCATGCGCATCCCAAAAAACCTGCGCATGCGCATCCCACAAAACCTGCGCATGCGCATCCCACAAAACCTGCGCATGCGCATCCCACAAAACCTGCGCATGCGCATCCCACAAAACCTCGCACGTGTTTTTACTCGACTAGCCTGCGGGATGCATCCTCTCGCACGTGTTTTTGCTCGACTAGCCTGCGGGATGCATCCTCTCGCACGTGTTTTTGCTCGACTAGCCTGCGGGATGCATCCTCTCGCACGTGTTTGTGCTCGACTAGCCTGCGGGATGCATCCTCTCGCACGTGTTTTTACTCGACTAGCCTGCGGGATGCATCCTCTCGCACGTGTTTTTGCTCGACTAGCCTGCGGGATGCATCCTCTCGCACGTGTTTTTGCTCGACTAGCCTGCGGGATGCATCCTCTCGCACGTGTTTTTACTCGACTAGCCTGCAGGATGCATCCTCTCGCACGTGTTTTTACTCGACTAGCCTGCGGGATGCATCCTCTCGCACGTGTTTTTACTCGACTACCCTGCGGGATGCATCCTCTCGCACGTGTTTTTGCTCGACTAGCCATGCGCATCCCAAAAAACCAGCGCATGCGCATCCCACAAAACCTGCGCATGCGCATCCCACAAAACCTCGCACGTGTTTTTACTCGACTAGCCTGCGGGATGCATCCTCTCGCACGTGTTTTTACTCGACTAGCCTGCGGGATGCATCCTCTCGCACGTGTTTTTGCTCGACTAGCCTGCGGGATGCATCCTCTCGCACGTGTTTTTGCTCGACTAGCCTGCGGGATGCATCCTCTCGCACGTGTTTTTACTCGACTAGCCTGCAGGATGCATCCTCTCGCACGTGTTTTTACTCGACTAGCCTGCGGGATGCATCCTCTCGCACGTGTTTTTACTCGACTAGCCTGCGGGATGCATCCTCTCGCACGTGTTTTTGCTCGACTAGCCTGCGGGATGCATCCTCTCGCACGTGTTTTTGCTCGACTAGCCTGCGGGATGCATCCTCTCGCACGTGTTTTTGCTCGACTAGCCATGCGCATCCCAAAAAACCTGCGCATGCGCATCCCAAAAAATCTGCGCATGCGCATCCCACAAAACCTGCGCATGCGCATCCCACAAAACCTCGCACGTGTTTGTGCTCGACTAGCCTGCGGGATGCATCCTTTCGCACGTGTTTTTACTCGACTAGCCTGCGGGATGCATCCTCTCGCACGTGTTTCTGCTCGACTAGCCTGCGGGATGCATCCTCTCGCACGTGTTTTTGCTCGACTAGCCATGCGCATCCCAAAAAACCTGCACATGCGCATCCCAAAAAACCTCGCACGTGTTTGTGCTCGACTAGCCTGCGGGATGCATCCTCTCGCACGTGTTTTTGCTCGACTAGCCTGCGGGATGCATCCTCTCGCACGTGTTTTTGCTCGACTAGCCTGCGGGATGCATCCTCTCGCACGTGTTTTTACTCGACTAGCCTGCAGGATGCATCCTCTCGCACGTGTTTTTACTCGACTAGCCTGCGGGATGCATCCTCTCGCACGTGTTTTTACTCGACTAGCCTGCGGGATGCATCCTCTCGCACGTGTTTTTGCTCGACTAGCCTGCGGGATGCATCCTCTCGCACGTGTTTTTGCTCGACTAGCCTGCGGGATGCATCCTCTCGCACGTGTTTTTGCTCGACTAGCCATGCGCATCCCAAAAAACCTGCGCATGCGCATCCCAAAAAATCTGCGCATGCGCATCCCACAAAACCTGCGCATGCGCATCCCACAAAACCTCGCACGTGTTTGTGCTCGACTAGCCTGCGGGATGCATCCTTTCGCACGTGTTTTTACTCGACTAGCCTGCGGGATGCATCCTCTCGCACGTGTTTCTGCTCGACTAGCCTGCGGGATGCATCCTCTCGCACGTGTTTTTACTCGACTAGCCTGCAGGATGCATCCTCTCGCACGTGTTTTTACTCGACTAGCCTGCGGGATGCATCCTCTCGCACGTGTTTTTACTCGACTAGCCTGCGGGATGCATCCTCTCGCACGTGTTTTTGCTCGACTAGCCTGCGGGATGCATCCTCTCGCACGTGTTTTTGCTCGACTAGCCTGCGGGATGCATCCTCTCGCACGTGTTTTTGCTCGACTAGCCATGCGCATCCCAAAAAACCTGCGCATGCGCATCCCAAAAAATCTGCGCATGCGCATCCCACAAAACCTGCGCATGCGCATCCCACAAAACCTCGCACGTGTTTGTGCTCGACTAGCCTGCGGGATGCATCCTTTCGCACGTGTTTTTACTCGACTAGCCTGCGGGATGCATCCTCTCGCACGTGTTTCTGCTCGACTAGCCTGCGGGATGCATCCTCTCGCACGTGTTTTTGCTCGACTAGCCATGCGCATCCCAAAAAACCTGCACATGCGCATCCCAAAAAACCTCGCACGTGTTTGTGCTCGACTAGCCTGCGGGATGCATCCTCTCGCACGTGTTTTTGCTCGACTAGCCTGCGGGATGCATCCTCTCGCACGTGTTTTTGCTCGACTAGCCTGCGGGATGCATCCTCTCGCACGTGTTTTTACTCGACTAGCCTGCAGGATGCATCCTCTCGCACGTGTTTTTACTCGACTAGCCTGCGGGATGCATCCTCTCGCACGTGTTTTTACTCGACTAGCCTGCGGGATGCATCCTCTCGCACGTGTTTTTGCTCGACTAGCCTGCGGGATGCATCCTCTCGCACGTGTTTTTGCTCGACTAGCCTGCGGGATGCATCCTCTCGCACGTGTTTTTGCTCGACTAGCCATGCGCATCCCAAAAAACCTGCGCATGCGCATCCCAAAAAATCTGCGCATGCGCATCCCACAAAACCTGCGCATGCGCATCCCACAAAACCTCGCACGTGTTTGTGCTCGACTAGCCTGCGGGATGCATCCTTTCGCACGTGTTTTTACTCGACTAGCCTGCGGGATGCATCCTCTCGCACGTGTTTCTGCTCGACTAGCCTGCGGGATGCATCCTCTCGCACGTGTTTTTGCTCGACTAGCCATGCGCATCCCAAAAAACCTGCACATGCGCATCCCAAAAAACCTGCGCATGCGCATCCCACAAAACCTGCGCATGCGCATCCCACAAAACCTCGCACGTGTTTTTACTCGACTAGCCTGCGGGATGCATCCTCTCGCACGTGTTTTTGCTCGACTAGCCTGCGGGACGCATCCTCTCGCACGTGTTTTTGCTCGACTAGCCATGCGCATCCCAAAAAACCTGCGCATGCGCATCCCAAAAAACCTGCGCATGCGCATCCCACAAAACCTCGCACGTGTTTTTACTCGACTAGCCTGCGGGATGCATCCTCTCGCACGTGTTTTTACTCGACTAGCCTGCGGGATGCATCCTCTCGCACGTGTTTTTGCTCGACTAGCCATGCGCATCCCAAAAAACCTGCACATGCGCATCCCAAAAAATCTGCGCATGCGCATCCCACAAAACCTGCGCATGCGCATCCCACAAAACCTCGCACGTGTTTGTGCTCGACTAGCCTGCGGGATGCATCCTTTCGCACGTGTTTTTACTCGACTAGCCTGCGGGATGCATCCTCTCGCACGTGTTTTTGCTCGACTAGCCTGCGGGATGCATCCTCTCGCACGTGTTTTTGCTCGACTAGCCATGCGCATCCCAAAAAACCTGCACATGCGCATCCCAAAAAACCTGCGCATGCGCATCCCACAAAACCTGCGCATGCGCATCCCACAAAACCTCGCACGTGTTTTTACTCGACTAGCCTGCGGGATGCATCCTCTCGCACGTGTTTTTGCTCGACTAGCCTGCGGGATGCATCCTCTCGCACGTGTTTTTGCTCGACTAGCCATGCGCATCCCAAAAAACCTGCACATGCGCATCCCAAAAAACCTGCGCATGCGCATCCCACAAAACCTGCGCATGCGCATCCCACAAAACCTCGCACGTGTTTTTACTCGACTAGCCTGCGGGATGCATCCTCTCGCACGTGTTTTTGCTCGACTAGCCATGCGCATCCCAAAAAACCTGCACATGCGCATCCCAAAAAACCTGCGCATGCGCATCCCACAAAACCTGCGCATGCGCATCCCACAAAACCTCGCACGTGTTTTTACTCGACTAGCCTGCGGGATGCATCCTCTCGCACGTGTTTTTGCTCGACTAGCCTGCGGGATGCATCCTCTCGCACGTGTTTTTGCTCGACTAGCCATGCGCATCCCAAAAAACCTGCGCATGCGCATCCCACAAAACCTCGCACGTGTTTTTACTCGACTAGCCTGCGGGATGCATCCTCTCGCACGTGTTTTTACTCGACTAGCCTGCGGGATGCATCCTCTCGCACGTGTTTTTGCTCGACTAGCCATGCGCATCCCAAAAAACCTGCACATGCGCATCCCAAAAAACCTGCGCATGCGCATCCCACAAAACCTGCGCATGCGCATCCCACAAAACCTCGCACGTGTTTTTACTCGAGTAGCCTGCGGGATGCATCCTCTCGCACGTGTTTTTGCTCGGCTAGCCTGCGGGATGCATCCTCTCGCACGTGTTTTTGCTCGACTAGCCATGCGCATCCCAAAAAACCTGCGCATGCGCATCCCACAAAACCTGCGCATGCGCATCCCACAAAACCTCGCACGTGTTTTTACTCGACTAGCCTGCGGGATGCATCCTCTCGCACGTGTTTTTACTCGACTAGCCTGCGGGATGCATCCTCTCGCACGTGTTTTTACTCGACTAGCCTGCGGGATGCATCCTCTCGCACGTGTTTTTACTCGACTACCCTGCGGGATGCATCCTCTCGCACGTGTTTTGCTCGACTAGCCATGCGCATCCCAAAAAACCTGCGCATGCGCATCCCAAAAAACCTGCGCATGCGCATCCCAAAAAACCTGCGCATGCGCATCCCACAAAACCTGCGTATGCGCATCCCACAAAACCTCGCACGTGTTTTTACTCGACTACCCTGCGGGATGCATCCTCTCGCACGTGTTTTGCTCGACTAGCCATGCGCATCCCAAAAAACCTGCGCATGCGCATCCCAAAAAACCTGCGCATGCGCATCCCAAAAAACCTGCGCATGCGCATCCCACAAAACCTGCGTATGCGCATCCCACAAAACCTCGCACGTGTTTTTACTCGACTAGCCTGCGGGATGCATCCTCTCGCACGTGTTTTGCTCGACTAGCCATGCGCATCCCAAAAAACCTGCGCATGCGCATCCCAAAAAACCTGCGCATGCGCATCCCAAAAAACCTGCGCATGCGCATCCCACAAAACCTGCGTATGCGCATCCCACAAAACCTCGCACGTGTTTTTACTCGACTAGCCTGCGGGATGCATCCTCTCGCACGTGTTTTTACTCGACTAGCCTGCGGGATGCATCCTCTCGCACGTGTTTTTGCTCGACTAGCCTGCGGGATGCATCCTCTCGCACGTGTTTTTGCTCGACTAGCCATGCGCATCCCAAAAAACCTGCGCATGCGCATCCCAAAAAACTTGCGCATGCGCATCCCACAAAACCTCGCACGTGTTTTTACTCGACTAGCCTGCGGGATGCATCCTCTCGCACGTGTTTTTGCTCGACTAGCCTGCGGGATGCATCCTCTCGCACGTGTTTTTGCTCGACTAGCCTGCGGGATGCATCCTCTCGCACGTGTTTGTGCTCGACTAGCCTGCGGGATGCATCCTCTCGCACGTGTTTTTACTCGACTAGCCTGCGGGATGCATCCTCTCGCACGTGTTTTTGCTCGACTAGCCTGCGGGATGCATCCTCTCGCACGTGTTTTTGCTCGACTAGCCTGCGGGATGCATCCTCTCGCACGTGTTTTTACTCGACTAGCCTGCAGGATGCATCCTCTCGCACGTGTTTTTACTCGACTAGCCTGCGGGATGCATCCTCTCGCACGTGTTTTTACTCGACTACCCTGCGGGATGCATCCTCTCGCACGTGTTTTTGCTCGACTAGCCATGCGCATCCCAAAAAACCAGCGCATGCGCATCCCACAAAACCTGCGCATGCGCATCCCACAAAACCTCGCACGTGTTTTTACTCGACTAGCCTGCGGGATGCATCCTCTCGCACGTGTTTTTACTCGACTAGCCTGCGGGATGCATCCTCTCGCACGTGTTTTTGCTCGACTAGCCTGCGGGATGCATCCTCTCGCACGTGTTTTTGCTCGACTAGCCTGCGGGATGCATCCTCTCGCACGTGTTTTTACTCGACTAGCCTGCAGGATGCATCCTCTCGCACGTGTTTTTACTCGACTAGCCTGCGGGATGCATCCTCTCGCACGTGTTTTTACTCGACTAGCCTGCGGGATGCATCCTCTCGCACGTGTTTTTGCTCGACTAGCCTGCGGGATGCATCCTCTCGCACGTGTTTTTGCTCGACTAGCCTGCGGGATGCATCCTCTCGCACGTGTTTTTGCTCGACTAGCCATGCGCATCCCAAAAAACCTGCGCATGCGCATCCCAAAAAATCTGCGCATGCGCATCCCACAAAACCTGCGCATGCGCATCCCACAAAACCTCGCACGTGTTTGTGCTCGACTAGCCTGCGGGATGCATCCTTTCGCACGTGTTTTTACTCGACTAGCCTGCGGGATGCATCCTCTCGCACGTGTTTCTGCTCGACTAGCCTGCGGGATGCATCCTCTCGCACGTGTTTTTGCTCGACTAGCCATGCGCATCCCAAAAAACCTGCACATGCGCATCCCAAAAAACCTGCGCATGCGCATCCCACAAAACCTGCGCATGCGCATCCCACAAAACCTCGCACGTGTTTTTACTCGACTAGCCTGCGGGATGCATCCTCTCGCACGTGTTTTTGCTCGACTAGCGTGCGGGATGCATCCTCTCGCACGTGTTTTTGCTCGACTAGCCATGCGCATCCCAAAAAACCTGCGCATGCGCATCCCAAAAAACCTGCGCATGCGCATCCCACAAAACCTCGCACGTGTTTTTACTCGACTAGCCTGCGGGATGCATCCTCTCGCACGTGTTTTTACTCGACTAGCCTGCGGGATGCATCCTCTCGCACGTGTTTTTGCTCGACTAGCCATGCGCATCCCAAAAAACCTGCACATGCGCATCCCAAAAAATCTGCGCATGCGCATCCCACAAAACCTGCGCATGCGCATCCCACAAAACCTCGCACGTGTTTGTGCTCGACTAGCCTGCGGGATGCATCCTTTCGCACGTGTTTTTACTCGACTAGCCTGCGGGATGCATCCTCTCGCACGTGTTTTTGCTCGACTAGCCTGCGGGATGCATCCTCTCGCACGTGTTTTTGCTCGACTAGCCATGCGCATCCCAAAAAACCTGCACATGCGCATCCCAAAAAACCTGCGCATGCGCATCCCACAAAACCTGCGCATGCGCATCCCACAAAACCTCGCACGTGTTTTTACTCGACTAGCCTGCGGGATGCATCCACTCGCACGTGTTTTTGCTCGACTAGCCTGCGGGATGCATCCTCTCGCACGTGTTTTTGCTCGACTAGCCATGCGCATCCCAAAAAACCTGCGCATGCGCATCCCACAAAACCTCGCACGTGTTTTTACTCGACTAGCCTGCGGGATGCATCCTCTCGCACGTGTTTTTACTCGACTAGCCTGCGGGATGCATCCTCTCGCACGTGTTTTTGCTCGACTAGCCATGCGCATCCCAAAAAACCTGCACATGCGCATCCCAAAAAACCTGCGCATGCGCATCCCACAAAACCTGCGCATGCGCATCCCACAAAACCTCGCACGTGTTTTTACTCGACTAGCCAGCGGGATGCATCCTCTCGCACGTGTTTTTGCTCGGCTAGCCTGCGGGATGCATCCTCTCGCACGTGTTTTTGCTCGACTAGCCATGCGCATCCCAAAAAACCTGCGCATGCGCATCCCACAAAACCTGCGCATGCGCATCCCACAAAACCTCGCACGTGTTTTTACTCGACTAGCCTGCGGGATGCATCCTCTCGCACGTGTTTTTACTCGACTAGCCTGCGGGATGCATCCTCTCGCACGTGTTTTTACTCGACTACCCTGCGGGATGCATCCTCTCGCACGTGTTTTGCTCGACTAGCCATGCGCATCCCAAAAAACCTGCGCATGCGCATCCCAAAAAACCTGCGCATGCGCATCCCAAAAAACCTGCGCATGCGCATCCCACAAAACCTGCGTATGCGCATCCCACAAAACCTCGCACGTGTTTTTACTCGACTAGCCTGCGGGATGCATCCTCTCGCACGTGTTTTGCTCGACTAGCCATGCGCATCCCAAAAAACCTGCGCATGCGCATCCCAAAAAACCTGCGCATGCGCATCCCAAAAAACCTGCGCATGCGCATCCCACAAAACCTGCGTATGCGCATCCCACAAAACCTCGCACGTGTTTTTACTCGACTAGCCTGCGGGATGCATCCTCTCGCACGTGTTTTTACTCGACTAGCCTGCGGGATGCATCCTCTCGCACGTGTTTTTGCTCGACTAGCCTGCGGGATGCATCCTCTCGCACGTGTTTTTGCTCGACTAGCCATGCGCATCCCAAAAAACCTGCGCATGCGCATCCCAAAAAACCTGCGCATGCGCATCCCACAAAACCTCGCACGTGTTTTTACTCGACTAGCCTGCGGGATGCATCCTCTCGCACGTGTTTTTGCTCGACTAGCCATGCGCATCCCAAAAAATCTGCACATGCGCATCCCAAAAAACCTGCGCATGCGCATCCCACAAAACCTGCGCATGCGCATCCCACAAAACCTCGCACGTGTTTTTACTCGACTAGCCTGCGGGATGCATCCTCTCGCACGTGTTTTTGCTCGACTAGCCTGCGGGATGCATCCTCTCGCACGTGTTTTTGCTCGACTAGCCTGCGGGATGCATCCTCTCGCACGTGTTTTTACTCGACTAGCCTGCAGGATGCATCCTCTCGCACGTGTTTTTGCTCGACTAGCCTGCGGGATGCATCCTCTCGCACGTGTTTTTACTCGACTACCCTGCGGGATGCATCCTCTCGCACGTGTTTTTGCTCGACTAGCCATGCGCATCCCAAAAAACCTGCGCATGCGCATCCCACAAAACCTCGCACGTGTTTTTGCTCGACTAGCCTGCGGGATGCATCCTCTCGCACGTGTTTTTGCTCGACTAGCCTGCGGGATGCATCCTCTCGCACGTGTTTTTACTCGACTAGCCTGCGGGATGCATCCTCTCGCACGTGTTTTTACTCGACTAGCCTGCGGGATGCATCCTCTCGCACGTGTTTTTGCTCGACTAGCCATGCGCATCCCAAAAAACCTGCGCATGCGCATCCCACAAAACCTGCGCATGCGCATCCCACAAAACCTGCGCATGCGCATCCCACAAAACCTCGCACGTGTTTTTACTCGACTAGCCTGCGGGATGCATCCTCTCGCACGTGTTTTTGCTCGACTAGCCTGCGGGATGCATCCTCTCGCACGTGTTTTTGCTCGACTAGCCTGCGGGATGCATCCTCTCGCACGTGTTTGTGCTCGACTAGCCTGCGGGATGCATCCTCTCGCACGTGTTTTTACTCGACTAGCCTGCGGGATGCATCCTCTCGCACGTGTTTTTGCTCGACTAGCCTGCGGGATGCATCCTCTCGCACGTGTTTTTGCTCGACTAGCCTGCGGGATGCATCCTCTCGCACGTGTTTTTACTCGACTAGCCTGCAGGATGCATCCTCTCGCACGTGTTTTTACTCGACTAGCCTGCGGGATGCATCCTCTCGCACGTGTTTTTACTCGACTACCCTGCGGGATGCATCCTCTCGCACGTGTTTTTGCTCGACTAGCCATGCGCATCCCAAAAAACCAGCGCATGCGCATCCCACAAAACCTGCGCATGCGCATCCCACAAAACCTCGCACGTGTTTTTACTCGACTAGCCTGCGGGATGCATCCTCTCGCACGTGTTTTTACTCGACTAGCCTGCGGGATGCATCCTCTCGCACGTGTTTTTACTCGACTAGCCTGCGGGATGCATCCTCTCGCACGTGTTTTTGCTCGACTAGCCTGCGGGATGCATCCTCTCGCACGTGTTTTTGCTCGACTAGCCTGCGGGATGCATCCTCTCGCACGTGTTTTTACTCGACTAGCCTGCAGGATGCATCCTCTCGCACGTGTTTTTACTCGACTAGCCTGCGGGATGCATCCTCTCGCACGTGTTTTTACTCGACTAGCCTGCGGGATGCATCCTCTCGCACGTGTTTTTGCTCGACTAGCCTGCGGGATGCATCCTCTCGCACGTGTTTTTGCTCGACTAGCCTGCGGGATGCATCCTCTCGCACGTGTTTTTGCTCGACTAGCCATGCGCATCCCAAAAAACCTGCGCATGCGCATCCCAAAAAATCTGCGCATGCGCATCCCACAAAACCTGCGCATGCGCATCCCACAAAACCTCGCACGTGTTTGTGCTCGACTAGCCTGCGGGATGCATCCTTTCGCACGTGTTTTTACTCGACTAGCCTGCGGGATGCATCCTCTCGCACGTGTTTCTGCTCGACTAGCCTGCGGGATGCATCCTCTCGCACGTGTTTTTGCTCGACTAGCCATGCGCATCCCAAAAAACGTGCACATGCGCATCCCAAAAAACCTGCGCATGCGCATCCCACAAAACCTGCGCATGCGCATCCCACAAAACCTCGCACGTGTTTTTACTCGACTAGCCTGCGGGATGCATCCTCTCGCACGTGTTTTTACTCGACTACCCTGCGGGATGCATCCTCTCGCACGTGTTTTGCTCGACTAGCCATGCGCATCCCAAAAAACCTGCGCATGCGCATCCCAAAAAACCTGCGCATGCGCATCCCAAAAAACCTGCGCATGCGCATCCCACAAAACCTGCGTATGCGCATCCCACAAAACCTCGCACGTGTTTTTACTCGACTAGCCTGCGGGATGCATCCTCTCGCACGTGTTTTGCTCGACTAGCCATGCGCATCCCAAAAAACCTGCGCATGCGCATCCCAAAAAACCTGCGCATGCGCATCCCAAAAAACCTGCGCATGCGCATCCCAAAAAACCTGCGCATGCGCATCCCACAAAACCTCGCACGTGTTTTTACTCGACTAGCCTGCGGGATGCATCCTCTCGCACGTGTTTTTACTCGACTAGCCTGCGGGATGCATCCTCTCGCACGTGTTTTTGCTCGACTAGCCTGCGGGATGCATCCTCTCGCACGTGTTTTTGCTCGACTAGCCATGCGCATCCCAAAAAACCTGCGCATGCGCATCCCACAAAACCTCGCACGTGTTTTTACTCGACTAGCCTGCGGGATGCATCCTCTCGCACGTGTTTTTGCTCGACTAGCCATGCGCATCCCAAAAAACCTGCACATGCGCATCCCAAAAAACCTGCGCATGCGCATCCCACAAAACCTCGCACGTGTTTTTACTCGACTAGCCTGCGGGATGCATCCTCTCGCACGTGTTTTTGCTCGACTAGCCTGCGGGATGCATCCTCTCGCACGTGTTTTTACTCGACTAGCCTGCGGGATGCATCCTCTCGCACGTGTTTTTACTCGACTACCCTGCGGGATGCATCCTCTCGCACGTGTTTTGCTCGACTAGCCATGCGCATCCCATAAAACCTGCGCATGCGCATCCCACAAAACCTGCGCATGCGCATCCCACAAAACCTCGCACGTATTTTTACTCGACTACCCTGCGGGATGCATCCTCTCGCACGTGTTTTTGCTCGACTAGCCATGCGCATCCCAAAAAACCTGCGCATGCGCATCCCACAAAACCTGCGCATGCGCATCCCACAAAACCTCGCACGTGTTTTTACTCGACTAGCCTGCAGGATGCTTCCTCTCGCACGTGTTTTTACTCGACTAGCCTGCGGGATGCATCCTCTCGCACGTGTTTTTACTCGACTACCCTGCGGGATGCATCATCTCGCATGTGTTTTTGCTCGACTAGCCATGCGCATCCCAAAAAACCTGCGCATGCGCATCCCACAAAACCTGCGTATGCGCATCCCACAAAACCTGCGCATGCGCATCCCACAAAACCTCGCACGTGTTTTTACTCGACTAGCCTGCGGGATGCATCCTCTCGCACGTGTTTTTACTCGACTAGCCTGCGGGATGCATCCTCTCGCACGTGTTTTTACTTGACTACCCTGCGGGATGCATCCTCTCGCACGTGTTTTGCTCGACTAGCCATGCGCATCCCATAAAACCTGCGCATGCGCATCCCACAAAACCTGCGCATGCGCATCCCACAAAACCTCGCACGTATTTTTACTCGACTAGCCTGCGGGATGCATCCTCTCGCACGTGTTTTTACTCGACTAGCCTGCGGGATGCATCCTCTCGCACGTGTTTTTACTCGACTACCCTGCGGGATGCATCCTCTCGCACGTGTTTTTGCGCGACTAGCCTGCGGGATGCATCCTCTCGCACGTGTTTTTGCTCGACTAGGCATGCGCATCCCAAAAAACCTGCGCATGCGCATCCCACAAAACCTGCGCATGCGCATCCCACAAAACCTCGCACGTGTTTTTACTCGACTAGCCTGCGGGATGCATCCTCTCGCACGTGTTTTTACTCGACTAGCCTGCGGGATGCATCCTCTCGCACGTGTTTTTACTCGACTAGCCTGCGGGATGCATCGTCTCGCACGTGTTTTTGCTCGACTAACCTGCGGGATGCATCCTCTCGCACGTGTTTTTACTCGACTAGCCTGCGGGATTCATCCTCTTGCACGTGTTTTTACTCGACTAGCCTGCGGGATGCATCCTCTCGCACGTGTTTTTGCTCGACTAGCCATGCGCATCCCAAAAAACCTGCGCATGCGCATCCCACAAAACCTGCGCATGCGCATCCCACAAAACCTCGCACGTGTTTGTGCTCGACTAGCCTGCGGGATGCATCCTTTCGCACGTGTTTTTACTCGACTAGCCTGCGGGATGCATCCTCTCGCACGTGTTTTTACTCGACTAGCCTGCGGGATGCATCCTCTCGCACGTGTTTTTACTCGACTACCCTGCGGGATGCATCCTCTCGCACGTGTTTTTGCTCGACTAGCCATGCGCATCCCAAAAAACCTGCGCATGCGCATCCCACAAAACCTGCGCATGCGCATCCCACAAAACCTCGCACGTGTTTTTACTCGACTAGCCTGCGGGATGCATCCTCTCGCACGTGTTTTTACTCGACTAGCCTGCGGGATGCATCCTCTCGCACGTGTTTTTACTCGACTACCCTGCGGGATGCATCCTCTCGCACGTGTTTTTACTCGACTAGCCTGCAGGATGCTTCCTCTCGCACGTGTTTTTACTCGACTAGCCTGCGGGATGCATCCTCTCGCACGTGTTTTTACTCGACTACCCTGCGGGATGCATCCTCTCGCACGTGTTTTTGCTCGACTAGCCATGCGCATCCCAAAAAACCTGCGCATGCGCATCCCACAAAACCTGCGTATGCGCATCCCACAAAACCTGCGCATGCGCATCCCACAAAACCTGCGCATGCGCATCCCACAAAACCTCGCACGTGTTTTTACTCGACTAGCCTGCGGGATGCATCCTCTCGCACGTGTTTTTACTCGACTAGCCTGCGGGATGCATCCTCTCGCACGTGTTTTTACTCGACTACCCTGCGGGATGCATCCTCTCGCACGTGTTTTGCTCGACTAGCCATGCGCATCCCATAAAACCTGCGCATGCGCATCCCACAAAACCTGCGCATGCGCATCCCACAAAACCTCGCACGTATTTTTACTCGACTAGCCTGCGGGATGCATCCTCTCGCACGTGTTTTTACTCGACTAGCCTGCGGGATGCATCCTCTCGCACGTGTTTTTACTCGACTACCCTGCGGGATGCATCCTCTCGCACGTGTTTTTGCGCGACTAGCCTGCGGGATGCATCCTCTCGCACGTGTTTTTGCTCGACTAGGCATGCGCATCCCAAAAAACCTGCGCATGCGCATCCCACAAAACCTGCGCATGCGCATCCCACAAAACCTCGCACGTGTTTTTACTCGACTAGCCTGCGGGATGCATCCTCTCGCACGTGTTTTTACTCGACTAGCCTGCGGGATGCATCCTCTCGCACGTGTTTTTACTCGACTACCCTGCGGGATGCATCCTCTCGCACGTGTTTTTGCGCGACTAGCCTGCGGGATGCATCCTCTCGCACGTGTTTTTGCTCGACTAGGCATGCGCATCCCAAAAAACCTGCGCATGCGCATCCCACAAAACCTGCGCATGCGCATCCCACAAAACCTCGCACGTGTTTTTACTCGACTAGCCTGCGGGATGCATCCTCTCGCACGTGTTTTTACTCGACTAGCCTGCGGGATGCATCCTCTCGCACGTGTTTTTACTCGACTAGCCTGCGGGATGCATCGTCTCGCACGTGTTTTTGCTCGACTAGCCTGCGAGATGCATCCTCTCGCACGTGTTTTTACTCGACTAGCCTGCGGGATTCATCCTCTTGCACGTGTTTTTACTCGACTAGCCTGCGGGATGCATCCTCTCGCACGTGTTTTTGCTCGACTAGCCATGCGCATCCCAAAAAACCTGCGCATGCGCATCCCAAAAAACCTGCGCATGCGCATCCCACAAAACCTGCGCATGCGCATCCCACAAAACCTGCGCATGCGCATCCCACAAAACCTCGCACGTGTTTTTACTCGACTAGCCTGCGGGATGCATCCTCTCGCACGTGTTTTTACTCGACTAGCCTGCGGGATGCATCCTCTCGCACGTGTTTTTACTCGACTACCCTGCGGGATGCATCCTCTCGCACGTGTTTTGCTCGACTAGCCATGCGCATCCCAAAAAACCTGCGCATGCGCATCCCAAAAAACCTGCGCATGCGCATCCCAAAAAACCTGCGCATGCGCATCCCACAAAACCTGCGCATGCGCATCCCACAAAACCTGCGTATGCGCATCCCACAAAACCTCGCACGTGTTTTTACTCGACTAGCCTGCGGGATGCATCCTCTCGCACGTGTTTTGCTCGACTAGCCATGCGCATCCCAAAAAACCTGCGCATTGCGCATCCCAAAAAACCTGCGCATGCGCATCCCAAAAAACCTGCGCATGCGCATCCACAAAACCTGCGTATGCGCATCCCACAAAACCTCGCACGTGTTTTTACTCGACTAGCCTGCGGGATGCATCCTCTCGCACGTGTTTTTACTCGACTAGCCTGCGGGATGCATCCTCTCGCACGTGTTTTTGCTCGACTAGCCTGCGGGATGCATCCTCTCGCACGTGTTTTTGCTCGACTAGGCATGCGCATCCCACAAAACCTGCGTATGCGCATCCCACAAAACCTGCGCATGCGCATCCCACAAAACCTCGCACGTGTTTTACTCGACTAGCCTGCGGGATGCATCCTCTCGCACGTGTTTTTACTCGACTAGCCTGCGGGATGCATCCTCTCGCACGTGTTTTTACTCGACTACCCTGCGGGATGCATCCTCTCGCACGTGTTTTGCTCGACTAGCCATGCGCATCCCAAAAAACCTGCGCATGCGCATCCCACAAAACCTGCATATGCGCATCCCACAAAACCTCGCACGTGTTTTTACTCGACTAGCCTGCGGGATGCATCCTCTCGCACGTGTTTTGCTCGACTAGCCATGCGCATCCCAAAAAACCTGCGCATGCGCATCCCAAAAAACCTGCGCATGCGCATCCCAAAAAACCTGCGCATGCGCATCCCACAAAACCTGCGTATGCGCATCCCACAAAACCTCGCACGTGTTTTTACTCGACTAGCCTGCGGGATGCATCCTCTCGCACGTGTTTTTACTCGACTAGCCTGCGGGATGCATCCTCTCGCACGTGTTTTTGCGCGACTAGCCTGCGGGATGCATCCTCTCGCACGTGTTTTTGCTCGACTAGGCATGCGCATCCCAAAAAACCTGCGCATGCGCATCCCACAAAACCTGCGCATGCGCATCCACAAAACCTCGCACGTGTTTTTACTCGACTAGCCTGCGGGATGCATCCTCTCGCACGTGTTTTTACTCGACTAGCCTGCGGGATGCATCCTCTCGCACGTGTTTTTACTCGACTAGCCTGCGGGATGCATCGTCTCGCACGTGTTTTTGCTCGACTAGCCTGCGAGATGCATCCTCTCGCACGTGTTTTTACTCGACTAGCCTGCGGGATTCATCCTCTTGCACGTGTTTTTACTCGACTAGCCTGCGGGATGCATCCTCTCGCACGTGTTTTTGCTCGACTAGCCATGCGCATCCCAAAAAACCTGCGCATGCGCATCCCAAAAAACCTGCGCATGCGCATCCCACAAAACCTGCGCATGCGCATCCCACAAAACCTGCGCATGCGCATCCCACAAAACCTCGCACGTGTTTTTACTCGACTAGCCTGCGGGATGCATCCTCTCGCACGTGTTTTTACTCGACTAGCCTGCGGGATGCATCCTCTCGCACGTGTTTTTACTCGACTAGCCTGCGGGATGCATCCTCTCGCACGTGTTTTGCTCGACTAGCCATGCGCATCCCAAAAAACCTGCGCATGCGCATCCCAAAAAACCTGCGCATGCGCATCCCAAAAAACCTGCGCATGCGCATCCACAAAACCTGCGTATGCGCATCCCACAAAACCTCGCACGTGTTTTTACTCGACTAGCCTGCGGGATGCATCCTCTCGCACGTGTTTTTACTCGACTAGCCTGCGGGATGCATCCTCTCGCACGTGTTTTTGCTCGACTAGCCTGCGGGATGCATCCTCTCGCACGTGTTTTTGCTCGACTAGGCATGCGCATCCAAAAAAACCTGCGCATGCGCATCCCAAAAAACCTGCGCATGCGCATCCCACAAAACCTGTGCATGCGCATCCCACAAAACCTCGCACGTGTTTTTACTCGACTAGCCTGCGGGATGCATCCTCTCGCACGTGTTTTGCTCGACTAGCCTGCGGGATGCATCCTCTCGCACGTGTTTTTGCTCGACTAGCCATGCGCATCCCAAAAAACCTGCGCATGCGCATCCCACAAAACCTCGCACGTGTTTTTTACTCGACTAGCCTGCGGGATGCATCCTCTCGCACGTGTTTTTACTCGACTAGCCTGCGGGATGCATCCTCTCGCACGTGTTTTTGCTCGACTAGCCTGCGGGATGCATCCTCTCGCACGTGTTTTTGCTCGACTAGCCTGCGGGATGCATCCTCTCGCACGTGTTTTTACTCGACTAGCCTGCAGGATGCATCCTCTCGCACGTGTTTTTACTCGACTAGCCTGCGGGATGCATCCTCTCGCACGTGTTTTTGCTGGACTACCCTGCGGGATGCATCCTCTCGCACGTGTTTTTGCTCGACTAGCCATGCGCATCCCAAAAAACCTGCGCATGCGCATCCCACAAAACCTGCGCATGCGCATCCTACAAAACCTCGCACGTGTTTTTACTCGACTAGCCTGCGGGATGCATCCTCTCGCACGTGTTTTTGCTCGACTAGCCATGCGCATCCCAAAAAACCTGCGCATGCGCATCCCAAAAACCTGCGCATGCGCATCCCACAAAACCTGCGCATGCGCATCCCACAAAACCTGCGCATGCGCATCCCACAAACCTCGCACGTGTTTTTACTCGACTAGCCTGCGGGATGCATCCTCTCGCACGTGTTTTTACTCGACTAGCCTGCGGGATGCATCCTCTCGCACGTGTTTTTACTCGACTACCCTGCGGGATGCATCCTCTCGCACGTGTTTTGCTCGACTAGCCATGCGCATCCCAAAAAACCTGCGCATGCGCATCCCAAAAAACCTGCGCATGCGCATCCCAAAAAACCTGCGCATGCGCATCCCACAAAACCTGCGTATGCGCATCCACAAAACCTCGCACGTGTTTTTACTCGACTAGCCTGCGGGATGCATCCTCTCGCACGTGTTTTGCTCGACTAGCCATGCGCAACCCAAAAAACCTGCGCATGCGCATCCCAAAAAACCTGCGCATGCGCATCCCAAAAAACCTGCGCATGCGCATCCCACAAAACCTGCGTATGCGCATCCCACAAAACCTCGCACGTGTTTTTACTCGACTAGCCTGCGGGATGCATCCTCTCGCACGTGTTTTGCTCGACTAGCCATGCGCATCCCAAAAAACCTGCGCATGCGCATCCCAAAAAACCTGCGCATGCGCATCCCACAAAACCTGCGCATGCGCATCCCACAAAACCTGCGCATGCGCATCCCACAAAACCTCGCACGTGTTTTTACTCGACTAGCCTGCGGGATGCATCCTCTCGCACGTGTTTTTACTCGACTAGCCTGCGGGATGCATCCTCTCGCACGTGTTTTTACTCGACTACCCTGCGGGATGCATCCTCTCGCACGTGTTTTGCTCGACTAGCCATGCGCATCCCAAAAAACCTGCGCATGCGCATCCCAAAAAACCTGCGCATGCGCATCCCAAAAAACCTGCGCATGCGCATCCCACAAAACCTCGCACGTGTTTTTACTCGACTAGCCTGCGGGATGCATCCTCTCGCACGTGTTTTTACTCGACTAGCCTGCGGGATGCATCCTCTCGCACGTGTTTTTGCTCGACTAGCCTGCGGGATGCATCCTCTCGCACGTGTTTTTGCTCGACTAGGCATGCGCATCCCAAAAAAACTGCGCATGCGCATCCCACAAAACCTGCGCATGCGCATCCCACAAAACCTCGCACGTGTTTTTACTCGACTAGCCTGCGGGATGCATCCTCTCGCACGTGTTTTTGCTCGACTAGCCTGCGGGATGCATCCTCTCGCACGTGTTTTTACTCGACTAGCCTGCGGGATGCATCCTCTCGCACGTGTTTTTACTCGACTAGCCTGCGGGATGCATCCTCTCGCACGTGTTTTTACTCGACTACCCTGCGGGATGCATCCTCTCGCACGTGTTTTTGCTCGACTAGCCATGCGCATCCCAGAAAACCTGCGCATGCGCATCCCACAAAACCTCGCACGTGTTTTTACTCGACTAGCCTGCGGGATGCATCCTCTCGCACGTGTTTTTGCTCGACTAGCCTGCGGGATGCATCCTCTCGCACGTGTTTTTACTCGACTAGCCTGCGGGATGCATCCTCTCGCACGTGTTTTTGCTCGACTAGCCTTGCGCATCCCAAAAAACCTGCGCATGCGCATCCCACAAAACCTGCGCAATGCGCATCCCACAAAACCTCGCACGTGCTTTTACTCGACTAGCCTGCGGGATGCATCCTCTCGCACGTGTTTTTACTCGACTAGCCTGCGGGATGCATCCTCTCGCACGTGTTTTTACTCGACTAGCCTGCAGGATGCATCCTCTCGCACGTGTTTTTACTCGACTAGCCTGCGGGATGCATCCTCTCGCACGTGTTTTTACTCGACTACCCTGCGGGATGCATCCTCTCGCACGTGTTTTTGCTCGACTAGCCATGCGCATCCCAAAAAACCTGCGCATGCGCATCCCACAAAACCTGCGCATGCGCATCCTACAAAACCTCGCACGTGTTTTTACTCGACTAGCCTGCGGGATGCATCCTCTCGCACGTGTTTTACTCGACTAGCCTGCGGGATGCATCCTCTCGCACGTGTTTTTACTCGACTACCCTGCGGGATGCATCCTCTCGCACGTGTTTTGCTCGACTAGCCATGCGCATCCCAAAAAACCTGCGCATGCGCATCCCAAAAAACCTGCGCATGCGCATCCCAAAAACCTGCGCATGCGCATCCCACAAAACCTGCGCATGCGCATCCCACAAAACCTGCGTATGCGCATCCCACAAAACCTCTCGCACGTGTTTTTACTCGACTAGCCTGCGGGATGCATCCTCTCGCACGTGTTTTGCTCGACTAGCCATGCGCATCCCAAAAAACCTGCGCATGCGCATCCCAAAAAACCTGCGCATGCGCATCCCAAAAAACCTGCGCATGCGCATCCCACAAAACCTGCGTATGCGCATCCCACAAAACCTCGCACGTGTTTTTACTCGACTAGCCTGCGGGATGCATCCTCTCGCACGTGTTTTTACTCGACTAGCCTGCGGGATGCATCCTCTCGCACGTGTTTTTGCTCGACTAGCCTGCGGGATGCATCCTCTCGCACGTGTTTTTGCTCGACTAGGCATGCGCATCCCACAAAACCTGCGTATGCGCATCCCACAAAACCTGCGCATGCGCATCCCACAAAACCTCGCACGTGTTTTTACTCGACTAGCCTGCGGGATGCATCCTCTCGCACGTGTTTTTACTCGACTAGCCTGCGGGATGCATCCTCTCGCACGTGTTTTTACTCGACTACCCTGCGGGATGCATCCTCTCGCACGTGTTTTGCTCGACTAGCCATGCGCATCCCAAAAAACCTGCGCATGCGCATCCCACAAAACCTGCATATGCGCATCCCACAAAACCTCGCACGTGTTTTTACTCGACTAGCCTGCGGGATGCATCCTCTCGCACGTGTTTTGCTCGACTAGCCATGCGCATCCCAAAAAACCTGCGCATGCGCATCCCAAAAAACCTGCGCATGCGCATCCCAAAAAACCTGCGCATGCGCATCCCACAAAACCTGCGTATGCGCATCCCACAAAACCTCGCACGTGTTTTTACTCGACTAGCCTGCGGGATGCATCCTCTCGCACGTGTTTTTACTCGACTAGCCTGCGGGATGCATCCTCTCGCACGTGTTTTTGCGCGACTAGCCTGCGGGATGCATCCTCTCGCACGTGTTTTTGCTCGACTAGGCATGCGCATCCCAAAAAACCTGCGCATGCGCATCCCACAAAACCTGCGCATGCGCATCCCACAAAACCTCGCACGTGTTTTTACTCGACTAGCCTGCGGGATGCATCCTCTCGCACGTGTTTTTACTCGACTAGCCTGCGGGATGCATCCTCTCGCACGTGTTTTTACTCGACTAGCCTGCGGGATGCATCGTCTCGCACGTGTTTTTGCTCGACTAGCCTGCGAGATGCATCCTCTCGCACGTGTTTTTACTCGACTAGCCTGCGGGATTCATCCTCTTGCACGTGTTTTTACTCGACTAGCCTGCGGGATGCATCCTCTCGCACGTGTTTTTGCTCGACTAGCCATGCGCATCCCAAAAAACCTGCGCATGCGCATCCCAAAAAACCTGCGCATGCGCATCCCACAAAACCTGCGCATGCGCATCCCACAAAACCTGCGCATGCGCATCCCACAAAACCTCGCACGTGTTTTTACTCGACTAGCCTGCGGGATGCATCCTCTCGCACGTGTTTTTACTCGACTAGCCTGCGGGATGCATCCTCTCGCACGTGTTTTTACTCGACTAGCCTGCGGGATGCATCCTCTCGCACGTGTTTTGCTCGACTAGCCATGCGCATCCCAAAAAACCTGCGCATGCGCATCCCAAAAAACCTGCGCATGCGCATCCCAAAAAACCTGCGCATGCGCATCCCACAAAACCTGCGTATGCGCATCCCACAAAACCTCGCACGTGTTTTTACTCGACTAGCCTGCGGGATGCATCCTCTCGCACGTGTTTTTACTCGACTAGCCTGCGGGATGCATCCTCTCGCACGTGTTTTTGCTCGACTAGCCTGCGGGATGCATCCTCTCGCACGTGTTTTTGCTCGACTAGGCATGCGCATCCCACAAAACCTGCGTATGCGCATCCCACAAAACCTGCGCATGCGCATCCCACAAAACCTCGCACGTGTTTTTACTCGACTAGCCTGCGGGATGCATCCTCTCGCACGTGTTTTTGCTCGACTAGCCTGCGGGATGCATCCTCTCGCACGTGTTTTTACTCGACTAGCCTGCGGGATGCATCCTCTCGCACGTGTTTTTACTCGACTAGCCTGCGGGATGCATCCTCTCGCACGTGTTTTTACTCGACTACCCTGCGGGATGCATCCTCTCGCACGTGTTTTTGCTCGACTAGCCATGCGCATCCCAGAAAACCTGCGCATGCGCATCCCACAAAACCTCGCACGTGTTTTTACTCGACTAGCCTGCGGGATGCATCCTCTCGCACGTGTTTTTGCTCGACTAGCCTGCGGGATGCATCCTCTCGCACGTGTTTTTACTCGACTAGCCTGCGGGATGCATCCTCTCGCACGTGTTTTTACTCGACTACCCTGCGGGATGCATCCTCTCGCACGTGTTTTTGCTCGACTAGCCTTGCGCATCCCAAAAAACCTGCGCATGCGCATCCCACAAAACCTGCGCATGCGCATCCCACAAAACCTCGCACGTGTTTTTAGTCGACTAGCCTGCGGGATGCATCCTCTCGCACGTGTTTTTACTCGACTAGCCTGCGGGATGCATCCTCTCGCACGTGTTTTTACTCGACTAGCCTGCGGGATGCATCCTCTCGCACGTGTTTTTGCTCGACTAGCCTGCGGGATGCATCCTCTCGCACGTGTTTTTGCTCGACTAGGCATGCGCATCCCAAAAAACCTGCGCATGCGCATCCCAAAAAACCTGCGCATGCGCATCCCACAAAACCTGTGCATGCGCATCCCACAAAACCTCGCACGTGTTTTTACTCGACTAGCCTGCGGGATGCATCCTCTCGCACGTGTTTTTGCTCGACTAGCCTGCGGGATGCATCCTCTCGCACGTGTTTTTGCTCGACTAGCCATGCGCATCCCAAAAAACCTGCGCATGCGCATCCCACAAAACCTCGCACGTGTTTTTACTCGACTAGCCTGCGGGATGCATCCTCTCGCACGTGTTTTTACTCGACTAGCCTGCGGGATGCATCCTCTCGCACGTGTTTTTGCTCGACTAGCCTGCGGGATGCATCCTCTCGCACGTGTTTTTGCTCGACTAGCCTGCGGGATGCATCCTCTCGCACGTGTTTTTACTCGACTAGCCTGCAGGATGCATCCTCTCGCACGTGTTTTTACTCGACTAGCCTGCGGGATGCATCCTCTCGCACGTGTTTTTGCTGGACTACCCTGCGGGATGCATCCTCTCGCACGTGTTTTTGCTCGACTAGCCATGCGCATCCCAAAAAACCTGCGCATGCGCATCCCACAAAACCTGCGCATGCGCATCCTACAAAACCTCGCACGTGTTTTTACTCGACTAGCCTGCGGGATGCATCCTCTCGCACGTGTTTTTGCTCGACTAGCCATGCGCATCCCAAAAAACCTGCGCATGCGCATCCCAAAAAACCTGCGCATGCGCATCCCACAAAACCTGCGCATGCGCATCCCACAAAACCTGCGCATGCGCATCCCACAAAACCTCGCACGTGTTTTTACTCGACTAGCCTGCGGGATGCATCCTCTCGCACGTGTTTTTACTCGACTAGCCTGCGGGATGCATCCTCTCGCACGTGTTTTTACTCGACTACCCTGCGGGATGCATCCTCTCGCACGTGTTTTGCTCGACTAGCCATGCGCATCCCAAAAAACCTGCGCATGCGCATCCCAAAAAACCTGCGCATGCGCATCCCAAAAAACCTGCGCATGCGCATCCCACAAAACCTGCGTATGCGCATCCCACAAAACCTCGCACGTGTTTTTACTCGACTAGCCTGCGGGATGCATCCTCTCGCACGTGTTTTGCTCGACTAGCCATGCGCAACCCAAAAAACCTGCGCATGCGCATCCCAAAAAACCTGCGCATGCGCATCCCAAAAAACCTGCGCATGCGCATCCCACAAAACCTGCGTATGCGCATCCCACAAAACCTCGCACGTGTTTTTACTCGACTAGCCTGCGGGATGCATCCTCTCGCACGTGTTTTGCTCGACTAGCCATGCGCATCCCAAAAAACCTGCGCATGCGCATCCCAAAAAACCTGCGCATGCGCATCCCACAAAACCTGCGCATGCGCATCCCACAAAACCTGCGCATGCGCATCCCACAAAACCTCGCACGTGTTTTTACTCGACTAGCCTGCGGGATGCATCCTCTCGCACGTGTTTTTACTCGACTAGCCTGCGGGATGCATCCTCTCGCACGTGTTTTTACTCGACTACCCTGCGGGATGCATCCTCTCGCACGTGTTTTGCTCGACTAGCCATGCGCATCCCAAAAAACCTGCGCATGCGCATCCCAAAAAACCTGCGCATGCGCATCCCAAAAAACCTGCGCATGCGCATCCCACAAAACCTCGCACGTGTTTTTACTCGACTAGCCTGCGGGATGCATCCTCTCGCACGTGTTTTTACTCGACTAGCCTGCGGGATGCATCCTCTCGCACGTGTTTTTGCTCGACTAGCCTGCGGGATGCATCCTCTCGCACGTGTTTTTGCTCGACTAGGCATGCGCATCCCAAAAAAACTGCGCATGCGCATCCCACAAAACCTGCGCATGCGCATCCCACAAAACCTCGCACGTGTTTTTACTCGACTAGCCTGCGGGATGCATCCTCTCGCACGTGTTTTTGCTCGACTAGCCTGCGGGATGCATCCTCTCGCACGTGTTTTTACTCGACTAGCCTGCGGGATGCATCCTCTCGCACGTGTTTTTACTCGACTAGCCTGCGGGATGCATCCTCTCGCACGTGTTTTTACTCGACTACCCTGCGGGATGCATCCTCTCGCACGTGTTTTTGCTCGACTAGCCATGCGCATCCCAGAAAACCTGCGCATGCGCATCCCACAAAACCTCGCACGTGTTTTTACTCGACTAGCCTGCGGGATGCATCCTCTCGCACGTGTTTTTGCTCGACTAGCCTGCGGGATGCATCCTCTCGCACGTGTTTTTACTCGACTAGCCTGCGGGATGCATCCTCTCGCACGTGTTTTTGCTCGACTAGCCTTGCGCATCCCAAAAAACCTGCGCATGCGCATCCCACAAAACCTGCGCATGCGCATCCCACAAAACCTCGCACGTGCTTTTACTCGACTAGCCTGCGGGATGCATCCTCTCGCACGTGTTTTTACTCGACTAGCCTGCGGGATGCATCCTCTCGCACGTGTTTTTACTCGACTAGCCTGCAGGATGCATCCTCTCGCACGTGTTTTTACTCGACTAGCCTGCGGGATGCATCCTCTCGCACGTGTTTTTACTCGACTACCCTGCGGGATGCATCCTCTCGCACGTGTTTTTGCTCGACTAGCCATGCGCATCCCAAAAAACCTGCGCATGCGCATCCCACAAAACCTGCGCATGCGCATCCTACAAAACCTCGCACGTGTTTTTACTCGACTAGCCTGCGGGATGCATCCTCTCGCACGTGTTTTTACTCGACTAGCCTGCAGGATGCATCCTCTCGCACGTGTTTTTACTCGACTAGCCTGCGGGATGCATCCTCTCGCACGTGTTTTTACTCGAGTAGCCTGCGGGATGCATCCTCTCGCACGTGTTTTTGCTCGACTAGCCTGCGGGATGCATCCTCTCGCACGTGTTTTTACTCGACTAGCCTGCAGGATGCATCCTCTCGCACGTGTTTTTGCTCGACTAGCCTGCGGGATGCATCCTCTCGCACGTGTTTTTACTCGACTACCCTGCGGGATGCATCCTCTCGCACGTGTTTTTGCTCGACTAGCCATGCGCATCCCAAAAAACCTGCGCATGCGCATCCCACAAAACCTGCGTATGCGCATCCCACAAAACCTGCGCATGCGCATCCCACAAAACCTCGCACGTGTTTTTACTCGACTAGCCTGCGGGATGCATCCTCTCGCACGTGTTTTTACTCGACTAGCCTGCGGGATGCATCCTCTCGCACGTGTTTTTACTCGACTACCCTGCGGGATGCATCCTCTCGCACGTGTTTTGCTCGACTAGCCATGCGCATCCCATAAAACCTGCGCATGCGCATCCCACAAAACCTGCGCATGCGCATCCCACAAAACCTCGCACGTATTTTTACTCGACTAGCCTGCGGGATGCATCCTCTCGCACGTGTTTTTACTCGACTAGCCTGCGGGATGCATCCTCTCGCACGTGTTTTTACTCGACTACCCTGCGGGATGCATCCTCTCGCACGTGTTTTTGCGCGACTAGCCTGCGGGATGCATCCTCTCGCACGTGTTTTTGCTCGACTAGGCATGCGCATCCCAAAAAACCTGCGCATGCGCATCCCACAAAACCTGCGCATGCGCATCCCACAAAACCTCGCACGTGTTTTTACTCGACTAGCCTGCGGGATGCATCCTCTCGCACGTGTTTTTACTCGACTAGCCTGCGGGATGCATCCTCTCGCACGTGTTTTTACTCGACTAGCCTGCGGGATGCATCGTCTCGCACGTGTTTTTGCTCGACTAACCTGCGGGATGCATCCTCTCGCACGTGTTTTTACTCGACTAGCCTGCGGGATTCATCCTCTTGCACGTGTTTTTACTCGACTAGCCTGCGGGATGCATCCTCTCGCACGTGTTTTTGCTCGACTAGCCATGCGCATCCCAAAAAACCTGCGCATGCGCATCCCACAAAACCTGCGCATGCGCATCCCACAAAACCTCGCACGTGTTTGTGCTCGACTAGCCTGCGGGATGCATCCTTTCGCACGTGTTTTTACTCGACTAGCCTGCGGGATGCATCCTCTCGCACGTGTTTTTACTCGACTAGCCTGCGGGATGCATCCTCTCGCACGTGTTTTTACTCGACTACCCTGCGGGATGCATCCTCTCGCACGTGTTTTTGCTCGACTAGCCATGCGCATCGCAAAAAACCTGCGCATGCGCATCCCACAAAACCTGCGCATGCGCATCCCACAAAACCTCGCACGTGTTTTTACTCGACTAGCCTGCGGGATGCATCCTCTCGCACGTGTTTTTACTCGACTAGCCTGCGGGATGCATCCTCTCGCACGTGTTTTTACTCGACTACCCTGCGGGATGCATCCTCTCGCACGTGTTTTTACTCGACTAGCCTGCAGGATGCTTCCTCTCGCACGTGTTTTTACTCGACTAGCCTGCGGGATGCATCCTCTCGCACGTGTTTTTACTCGACTACCCTGCGGGATGCATCCTCTCGCACGTGTTTTTGCTCGACTAGCCATGCGCATCCCAGAAAACCTGCGCATGCGCATCCCACAAAACCTCGCACGTGTTTTTACTCGACTAGCCTGCGGGATGCATCCTCTCGCACGTGTTTTTGCTCGACTAGCCTGCGGGATGCATCCTCTCGCACGTGTTTTTACTCGACTAGCCTGCGGGATGCATCCTCTCGCACGTGTTTTTACTCGACTACCCTGCGGGATGCATCCTCTCGCACGTGTTTTTGCTCGACTAGCCTTGCGCATCCCAAAAAACCTGCGCATGCGCATCCCACAAAACCTGCGCATGCGCATCCCACAAAACCTCGCACGTGTTTTTAGTCGACTAGCCTGCGGGATGCATCCTCTCGCACGTGTTTTTACTCGACTAGCCTGCGGGATGCATCCTCTCGCACGTGTTTTTACTCGACTAGCCTGCGGGATGCATCCTCTCGCACGTGTTTTTGCTCGACTAGCCTGCGGGATGCATCCTCTCGCACGTGTTTTTGCTCGACTAGGCATGCGCATCCCAAAAAACCTGCGCATGCGCATCCCAAAAAACCTGCGCATGCGCATCCCACAAAACCTGTGCATGCGCATCCCACAAAACCTCGCACGTGTTTTTACTCGACTAGCCTGCGGGATGCATCCTCTCGCACGTGTTTTTGCTCGACTAGCCTGCGGGATGCATCCTCTCGCACGTGTTTTTGCTCGACTAGCCATGCGCATCCCAAAAAACCTGCGCATGCGCATCCCACAAAACCTCGCACGTGTTTTTACTCGACTAGCCTGCGGGATGCATCCTCTCGCACGTGTTTTTACTCGACTAGCCTGCGGGATGCATCCTCTCGCACGTGTTTTTGCTCGACTAGCCTGCGGGATGCATCCTCTCGCACGTGTTTTTGCTCGACTAGCCTGCGGGATGCATCCTCTCGCACGTGTTTTTACTCGACTAGCCTGCAGGATGCATCCTCTCGCACGTGTTTTTACTCGACTAGCCTGCGGGATGCATCCTCTCGCACGTGTTTTTGCTGGACTACCCTGCGGGATGCATCCTCTCGCACGTGTTTTTGCTCGACTAGCCATGCGCATCCCAAAAAACCTGCGCATGCGCATCCCACAAAACCTGCGCATGCGCATCCTACAAAACCTCGCACGTGTTTTTACTCGACTAGCCTGCGGGATGCATCCTCTCGCACGTGTTTTTGCTCGACTAGCCATGCGCATCCCAAAAAACCTGCGCATGCGCATCCCAAAAAACCTGCGCATGCGCATCCCACAAAACCTGCGCATGCGCATCCCACAAAACCTGCGCATGCGCATCCCACAAAACCTCGCACGTGTTTTTACTCGACTAGCCTGCGGGATGCATCCTCTCGCACGTGTTTTTACTCGACTAGCCTGCGGGATGCATCCTCTCGCACGTGTTTTTACTCGACTACCCTGCGGGATGCATCCTCTCGCACGTGTTTTGCTCGACTAGCCATGCGCATCCCAAAAAACCTGCGCATGCGCATCCCAAAAAACCTGCGCATGCGCATCCCAAAAAACCTGCGCATGCGCATCCCACAAAACCTGCGTATGCGCATCCCACAAAACCTCGCACGTGTTTTTACTCGACTAGCCTGCGGGATGCATCCTCTCGCACGTGTTTTGCTCGACTAGCCATGCGCAACCCAAAAAACCTGCGCATGCGCATCCCAAAAAACCTGCGCATGCGCATCCCAAAAAACCTGCGCATGCGCATCCCACAAAACCTGCGTATGCGCATCCCACAAAACCTCGCACGTGTTTTTACTCGACTAGCCTGCGGGATGCATCCTCTCGCACGTGTTTTGCTCGACTAGCCATGCGCATCCCAAAAAACCTGCGCATGCGCATCCCAAAAAACCTGCGCATGCGCATCCCACAAAACCTGCGCATGCGCATCCCACAAAACCTGCGCATGCGCATCCCACAAAACCTCGCACGTGTTTTTACTCGACTAGCCTGCGGGATGCATCCTCTCGCACGTGTTTTTACTCGACTAGCCTGCGGGATGCATCCTCTCGCACGTGTTTTTACTCGACTACCCTGCGGGATGCATCCTCTCGCACGTGTTTTGCTCGACTAGCCATGCGCATCCCAAAAAACCTGCGCATGCGCATCCCAAAAAACCTGCGCATGCGCATCCCAAAAAACCTGCGCATGCGCATCCCACAAAACCTCGCACGTGTTTTTACTCGACTAGCCTGCGGGATGCATCCTCTCGCACGTGTTTTTACTCGACTAGCCTGCGGGATGCATCCTCTCGCACGTGTTTTTGCTCGACTAGCCTGCGGGATGCATCCTCTCGCACGTGTTTTTGCTCGACTAGGCATGCGCATCCCAAAAAAACTGCGCATGCGCATCCCACAAAACCTGCGCATGCGCATCCCACAAAACCTCGCACGTGTTTTTACTCGACTAGCCTGCGGGATGCATCCTCTCGCACGTGTTTTTGCTCGACTAGCCTGCGGGATGCATCCTCTCGCACGTGTTTTTACTCGACTAGCCTGCGGGATGCATCCTCTCGCACGTGTTTTTACTCGACTAGCCTGCGGGATGCATCCTCTCGCACGTGTTTTTACTCGACTACCCTGCGGGATGCATCCTCTCGCACGTGTTTTTGCTCGACTAGCCATGCGCATCCCAGAAAACCTGCGCATGCGCATCCCACAAAACCTCGCACGTGTTTTTACTCGACTAGCCTGCGGGATGCATCCTCTCGCACGTGTTTTTGCTCGACTAGCCTGCGGGATGCATCCTCTCGCACGTGTTTTTACTCGACTAGCCTGCGGGATGCATCCTCTCGCACGTGTTTTTGCTCGACTAGCCTTGCGCATCCCAAAAAACCTGCGCATGCGCATCCCACAAAACCTGCGCATGCGCATCCCACAAAACCTCGCACGTGCTTTTACTCGACTAGCCTGCGGGATGCATCCTCTCGCACGTGTTTTTACTCGACTAGCCTGCGGGATGCATCCTCTCGCACGTGTTTTTACTCGACTAGCCTGCAGGATGCATCCTCTCGCACGTGTTTTTACTCGACTAGCCTGCGGGATGCATCCTCTCGCACGTGTTTTTACTCGACTACCCTGCGGGATGCATCCTCTCGCACGTGTTTTTGCTCGACTAGCCATGCGCATCCCAAAAAACCTGCGCATGCGCATCCCACAAAACCTGCGCATGCGCATCCTACAAAACCTCGCACGTGTTTTTACTCGACTAGCCTGCGGGATGCATCCTCTCGCACGTGTTTTTACTCGACTAGCCTGCAGGATGCATCCTCTCGCACGTGTTTTTACTCGACTAGCCTGCGGGATGCATCCTCTCGCACGTGTTTTTACTCGAGTAGCCTGCGGGATGCATCCTCTCGCACGTGTTTTTGCTCGACTAGCCTGCGGGATGCATCCTCTCGCACGTGTTTTTACTCGACTAGCCTGCAGGATGCATCCTCTCGCACGTGTTTTTGCTCGACTAGCCTGCGGGATGCATCCTCTCGCACGTGTTTTTACTCGACTACCCTGCGGGATGCATCCTCTCGCACGTGTTTTTGCTCGACTAGCCATGCGCATCCCAAAAAACCTGCGCATGCGCATCCCACAAAACCTGCGTATGCGCATCCCACAAAACCTGCGCATGCGCATCCCACAAAACCTCGCACGTGTTTTTACTCGACTAGCCTGCGGGATGCATCCTCTCGCACGTGTTTTTACTCGACTAGCCTGCGGGATGCATCCTCTCGCACGTGTTTTTACTCGACTACCCTGCGGGATGCATCCTCTCGCACGTGTTTTGCTCGACTAGCCATGCGCATCCCATAAAACCTGCGCATGCGCATCCCACAAAACCTGCGCATGCGCATCCCACAAAACCTCGCACGTATTTTTACTCGACTAGCCTGCGGGATGCATCCTCTCGCACGTGTTTTTACTCGACTAGCCTGCGGGATGCATCCTCTCGCACGTGTTTTTACTCGACTACCCTGCGGGATGCATCCTCTCGCACGTGTTTTTGCGCGACTAGCCTGCGGGATGCATCCTCTCGCACGTGTTTTTGCTCGACTAGGCATGCGCATCCCAAAAAACCTGCGCATGCGCATCCCACAAAACCTGCGCATGCGCATCCCACAAAACCTCGCACGTGTTTTTACTCGACTAGCCTGCGGGATGCATCCTCTCGCACGTGTTTTTACTCGACTAGCCTGCGGGATGCATCCTCTCGCACGTGTTTTTACTCGACTAGCCTGCGGGATGCATCGTCTCGCACGTGTTTTTGCTCGACTAACCTGCGGGATGCATCCTCTCGCACGTGTTTTTACTCGACTAGCCTGCGGGATTCATCCTCTTGCACGTGTTTTTACTCGACTAGCCTGCGGGATGCATCCTCTCGCACGTGTTTTTGCTCGACTAGCCATGCGCATCCCAAAAAACCTGCGCATGCGCATCCCACAAAACCTGCGCATGCGCATCCCACAAAACCTCGCACGTGTTTGTGCTCGACTAGCCTGCGGGATGCATCCTTTCGCACGTGTTTTTACTCGACTAGCCTGCGGGATGCATCCTCTCGCACGTGTTTTTACTCGACTAGCCTGCGGGATGCATCCTCTCGCACGTGTTTTTACTCGACTACCCTGCGGGATGCATCCTCTCGCACGTGTTTTTGCTCGACTAGCCATGCGCATCGCAAAAAACCTGCGCATGCGCATCCCACAAAACCTGCGCATGCGCATCCCACAAAACCTCGCACGTGTTTTTACTCGACTAGCCTGCGGGATGCATCCTCTCGCACGTGTTTTTACTCGACTAGCCTGCGGGATGCATCCTCTCGCACGTGTTTTTACTCGACTACCCTGCGGGATGCATCCTCTCGCACGTGTTTTTACTCGACTAGCCTGCAGGATGCTTCCTCTCGCACGTGTTTTTACTCGACTAGCCTGCGGGATGCATCCTCTCGCACGTGTTTTTACTCGACTACCCTGCGGGATGCATCCTCTCGCACGTGTTTTTGCTCGACTAGCCATGCGCATCCCAAAAAACCTGCGCATGCGCATCCCACAAAACCTGCGTATGCGCATCCCACAAAACCTGCGGATGCGCATCCCACAAAACCTCGCACGTGTTTTTACTCGACTAGCCTGCGGGATGCATCCTCTCGCACGTGTTTTTACTCGACTAGCCTGCGGGATGCATCCTCTCGCACGTGTTTTTACTCGACTACCCTGCGGGATGCATCCTCTCGCACGTGTTTTGCTCGACTAGCCATGCGCATCCCATAAAACCTGCGCATGCGCATCCCACAAAACCTGCGCATGCGCATCCCACAAAACCTCGCACGTATTTTTACTCGACTAGCCTGCGGGATGCATCCTCTCGCACGTGTTTTTACTCGACTAGCCTGCGGGATGCATCCTCTCGCACGTGTTTTTACTCGACTACCCTGCGGGATGCATCCTCTCGCACGTGTTTTTGCGCGACTAGCCTGCGGGATGCATCCTCTCGCACGTGTTTTTGCTCGACTAGGCATGCGCATCCCAAAAAACCTGCGCATGCGCATCCCACAAAACCTGCGCATGCGCATCCCACAAAACCTCGCACGTGTTTTTACTCGACTAGCCTGCGGGATGCATCCTCTCGCACGTGTTTTTACTCGACTAGCCTGCGGGATGCATCCTCTCGCACGTGTTTTTACTCGACTAGCCTGCGGGATGCATCGTCTCGCACGTGGTTTTGCTCGACTAGCCTGCGAGATGCATCCTCTCGCACGTGTTTTTACTCGACTAGCCTGCGGGATTCATCCTCTTGCACGTGTTTTTACTCGACTAGCCTGCGGGATGCATCCTCTCGCACGTGTTTTTGCTCGACTAGCCATGCGCATCCCAAAAAACCTGCGCATGCGCATCCCAAAAAACCTGCGCATGCGCATCCCACAAAACCTGCGCATGCGCATCCCACAAAACCTGCGCATGCGCATCCCACAAAACCTCGCACGTGTTTTTACTCGACTAGCCTGCGGGATGCATCCTCTCGCACGTGTTTTTACTCGACTAGCCTGCGGGATGCATCCTCTCGCACATGTTTTTACTCGACTACCCTGCGGGATGCATCCTCTCGCACGTGTTTTGCTCGACTAGCCATGCGCATCCCAAAAAACCTGCGCATGCGCATCCCAAAAAACCTGCGCATGCGCATCCCAAAAAACCTGCGCATGCGCATCCCACAAAACCTGCGTATGCGCATCCCACAAAACCTCGCACGTGTTTTTACTCGACTAGCCTGCGGGATGCATCCTCTCGCACGTGTTTTGCTCGACTAGCCATGCGCATCCCAAAAAACCTGCGCATGCGCATCCCAAAAAACCTGCGCATGCGCATCCCAAAAAACCTGCGCATGCGCATCCCACAAAACCTGCGTATGCGCATCCCACAAAACCTCGCACGTGTTTTTACTCGACTAGCCTGCGGGATGCATCCTCTCGCACGTGTTTTTACTCGACTAGCCTGCGGGATGCATCCTCTCGCACGTGTTTTTGCTCGACTAGCCTGCGGGATGCATCCTCTCGCACGTGTTTTTGCTCGACTAGGCATGCGCATCCCAAAAAAACTGCGCATGCGCATCCCACAAAACCTGCGCATGCGCATCCCACAAAACCTTGCACGTGTTTTTACTCGACTAGCCTGCGGGATGCATCCTCTCGCACGTGTTTTTGCTCGACTAGCCTGCGGGATGCATCCTCTCGCACGTGTTTTTACTCGACTAGCCTGCGGGATGCATCCTCTCGCACGTGTTTTTACTCGACTAGCCTGCGGGATGCATCCTCTCGCACGTGTTTTTACTCGACTACCCTGCGGGATGCATCCTCTCGCACGTGTTTTTGCTCGACTAGCCATGCGCATCCCAGAAAACCTGCGCATGCGCATCCCACAAAACCTCGCACGTGTTTTTACTCGACTAGCCTGCGGGATGCATCCTCTCGCACGTGTTTTTGCTCGACTAGCCTGCGGGATGCATCCTCTCGCACGTGTTTTTACTCGACTAGCCTGCGGGATGCATCCTCTCGCACGTGTTTTTACTCGACTACCCTGCGGGATGCATCCTCTCGCACGTGTTTTTGCTCGACTAGCCTTGCGCATCCCAAAAAACCTGCGCATGCGCATCCCACAAAACCTGCGCATGCGCATCCCACAAAACCTCGCACGTGTTTTTAGTCGACTAGCCTGCGGGATGCATCCTCTCGCACGTGTTTTTACTCGACTAGCCTGCGGGATGCATCCTCTCGCACGTGTTTTTACTCGACTAGCCTGCGGGATGCATCCTCTCGCACGTGTTTTTGCTCGACTAGCCTGCGGGATGCATCCTCTCGCACGTGTTTTTGCTCGACTAGGCATGCGCATCCCAAAAAACCTGCGCATGCGCATCCCACAAAACCTGTGCATGCGCATCCCACAAAACCTCGCACGTGTTTTTACTCGACTAGCCTGCGGGATGCATCCTCTCGCACGTGTTTTTGCTCGACTAGCCTGCTTGATGCATCCTCTCGCACGTGTTTTTGCTCGACTAGCCATGCGCATCCCAAAAAACCTGCGCATGCGCATCCCACAAAACCTCGCACGTGTTTTTACTCGACTAGCCTGCGGGATGCATCCTCTCGCACGTGTTTTTACTCGACTAGCCTGCGGGATGCATCCTCTCGCACGTGTTTTTGCTCGACTAGCCTGCGGGATGCATCCTCTCGCACGTGTTTATGCTCGACTAGCCTGCGGGATGCATCCTCTCGCACGTGTTTTTACTCGACTAGCCTGCTGGATGCATCCTCTCGCACGTGTTTTTACTCGACTAGCCTGCGGGATGCATCCTCTCGCACGTGTTTTTGCTGGACTACCCTGCGGGATGCATCCTCTCGCACGTGTTTTTGCTCGACTAGCCATGCGCATCCCAAAAAACCTGCGCATGCGCATCCCACAAAACCTGCGCATGCGCATCCTACAAAACCTCGCACGTGTTTTTACTCGACTAGCCTGCGGGATGCATCCTCTCGCACGTGTTTTTGCTCGACTAGCCATGCGCATCCCAAAAAACCTGCGCATGCGCATCCCAAAAAACCTGCGCATGCGCATCCCACAAAACCTGCGCATGCGCATCCCACAAAACCTCGCACGTGTTTTTACTCGACTAGCCTGCGGGATGCATCCTCTCGCACGTGTTTTTACTCGACTAGCCTGCGGGATGCATCCTCTCGCACGTGTTTTTACTCGACTACCCTGCGGGATGCATCCTCTCGCACGTGTTTTGCTCGACTAGCCATGCGCATCCCAAAAAACCTGCGCATGCGCATCCCAAAAAACCTGCGCATGCGCATCCCAAAAAACCTGCGCATGCGCATCCCACAAAACCTGCGTATGCGCATCCCACAAAACCTCGCACGTGTTTTTACTCGACTAGCCTGCGGGATGCATCCTCTCGCACGTGTTTTGCTCGACTAGCCATGCGCATCCCAAAAAACCTGCGCATGCGCATCCCAAAAAACCTGCGCGTGCGCATCCCAAAAAACCTGCGCATGCGCATCCCACAAAACCTCGCACGTGTTTTTACTCGACTAGCCTGCGGGATGCATCCTCTCGCACGTGTTTTTACTCGACTAGCCTGCGGGATGCATCCTCTCGCACGTGTTTTTGCTCGACTAGCCTGCGGGATGCATCCTCTCGCACGTGTTTTTGCTCGACTATCCATGCGCATCCCAAAAAAACTGCGCATGCGCATCCCACAAAACCTGCGCATGCGCATCCCACAAAACCTCGCACGTGTTTTTACTCGACTAGCCTGCGGGATGCATCCTCTCGCACGTGTTTTTGCTCGACTAGCCTGCGGGATGCATCCTCTCGCACGTGTTTTTACTCGACTAGCCTGCGGGATGCATCCTCTCGCACGTGTTTTTACTCGACTAGCCTGCGGGATGCATCCTCTCGCACGTGTTTTTACTCGACTACCCTGCGGGATGCATCCTCTCGCACGTGTTTTTGCTCGACTAGCCATGCGCATCCCAGAAAACCTGCGCATGCGCATCCCACAAAACCTCGCACGTGTTTTTACTCGACTAGCCTGCGGGATGCATCCTCTCGCACGTGTTTTTGCTCGACTAGCCTGCGGGATGCATCCTCTCGCACGTGTTTTTACTCGACTAGCCTGCGGGATGCATCCTCTCGCACGTGTTTTTACTCGACTACCCTGCGGGATGCATCCTCTCGCACGTGTTTTTGCTCGACTAGCCTTGCGCATCCCAAAAAACCTGCGCATGCGCATCCCAAAAAACCTGCGCATGCGCATCCCACAAAACCTGCGCATGCGCATCCCACAAAACCTCGCACGTGCTTTTACTCGACTAGCCTGCGGGATGCATCCTCTCGCACGTGTTTTTACTCGACTAGCCTGCGGGATGCATCCTCTCGCACGTGTTTTTACTCGACTAGCCTGCAGGATGCATCCTCTCGCACGTGTTTTTACTCGACTAGCCTGCGGGATGCATCCTCTCGCACGTGTTTTTACTCGACTACCCTGCGGGATGCATCCTCTCGCACGTGTTTTTGCTCGACTAGCCATGCGCATCCCAAAAAACCTGCGCATGCGCATCCCACAAAACCTGCGCATGCGCATCCTACAAAACCTCGCACGTGTTTTTACTCGACTAGCCTGCGGGATGCATCCTCTCGCACGTGTTTTTACTCGACTAGCCTGCAGGATGCATCCTCTCGCACGTGTTTTTACTCGACTAGCCTGCGGGATGCATCCTCTCGCACGTGTTTTTACTCGAGTAGCCTGCGGGATGCATCCTCTCGCACGTGTTTTTGCTCGACTAGCCTGCGGGATGCATCCTCTCGCACGTGTTTTTACTCGACTAGCCTGCAGGATGCATCCTCTCGCACGTGTTTTTACTCGACTAGCCTGCGGGATGCATCCTCTCGCACGTGTTTTTACTCGACTAGCCTGCGGGATGCATCCTCTCGCACGTGTTTTTGCTCGACTAGCCTGCGGGATGCATCCTCTCGCACGTGTTTTTGCTCGACTAGCCATGCGCATCCCAAAAAACCTGCACATGCGCATCCCAAAAAACCTGCGCATGCGCATCCCACAAAACCTGCGCATGCGCATCCCACAAAACCTCGCACGTGTTTTTACTCGACTAGCCTGCGGGATGCATCCTCTCGCACGTGTTTTTGCTCGACTAGCCTGCGGGATGCATCCTCTCGCACGTGTTTTTGCTCGACTATCCATGCGCATCCCAAAAAAACTGCGCATGCGCATCCCACAAAACCTGCGCATGCGCATCCCACAAAACCTCGCACGTGTTTTTACTCGACTAGCCTGCGGGATGCATCCTCTCGCACGTGTTTTTGCTCGACTAGCCTGCGGGATGCATCCTCTCGCACGTGTTTTTACTCGACTAGCCTGCGGGATGCATCCTCTCGCACGTGTTTTTACTCGACTAGCCTGCGGGATGCATCCTCTCGCACGTGTTTTTACTCGACTACCCTGCGGGATGCATCCTCTCGCACGTGTTTTTGCTCGACTAGCCATGCGCATCCCAGAAAACCTGCGCATGCGCATCCCACAAAACCTCGCACGTGTTTTTACTCGACTAGCCTGCGGGATGCATCCTCTCGCACGTGTTTTTGCTCGACTAGCCTGCGGGATGCATCCTCTCGCACGTGTTTTTACTCGACTAGCCTGCGGGATGCATCCTCTCGCACGTGTTTTTACTCGACTACCCTGCGGGATGCATCCTCTCGCACGTGTTTTTGCTCGACTAGCCTTGCGCATCCCAAAAAACCTGCGCATGCGCATCCCAAAAAACCTGCGCATGCGCATCCCACAAAACCTGCGCATGCGCATCCCACAAAACCTCGCACGTGCTTTTACTCGACTAGCCTGCGGGATGCATCCTCTCGCACGTGTTTTTACTCGACTAGCCTGCGGGATGCATCCTCTCGCACGTGTTTTTACTCGACTACCCTGCGGGATGCATCCTCTCGCACGTGTTTTTGCTCGACTAGCCATGCGCATCCCAAAAAACCTGCGCATGCGCATCCCACAAAACCTGCGCATGCGCATCCTACAAAACCTCGCACGTGTTTTTACTCGACTAGCCTGCGGGATGCATCCTCTCGCACGTGTTTTTACTCGACTAGCCTGCAGGATGCATCCTCTCGCACGTGTTTTTACTCGACTAGCCTGCGGGATGCATCCTCTCGCACGTGTTTTTACTCGAGTAGCCTGCGGGATGCATCCTCTCGCACGTGTTTTTGCTCGACTAGCCTGCGGGATGCATCCTCTCGCACGTGTTTTTACTCGACTAGCCTGCAGGATGCATCCTCTCGCACGTGTTTTTACTCGACTAGCCTGCGGGATGCATCCTCTCGCACGTGTTTTTACTCGACTAGCCTGCGGGATGCATCCTCTCGCACGTGTTTTTGCTCGACTAGCCTGCGGGATGCATCCTCTCGCACGTGTTTTTGCTCGACTAGCCTGCGGGATGCATCCTCTCGCACGTGTTTTTGCTCGACTAGCCATGCGCATCCCAAAAAACCTGCACATGCGCATCCCAAAAAACCTGCGCATGCGCATCCCACAAAACCTGCGCATGCGCATCCCACAAAACCTCGCACGTGTTTGTGCTCGACTAGCCTGCGGGATGCATCCTTTCGCACGTGTTTTTACTCGACTAGCCTGCGGGATGCATCCTCTCGCACGTGTTTTTGCTCGACTAGCCTGCGGGATGCATCCTCTCGCACGTGTTTTTGCTCGACTAGCCATGCGCATCCCAAAAAACCTGCACATGCGCATCCCAAAAAACCTGCGCATGCGCATCCCACAAAACCTGCGCATGCGCATCCCACAAAACCTCGCACGTGTTTTTACTCGACTAGCCTGCGGGATGCATCCTCTCGCACGTGTTTTTGCTCGACTAGCCTGCGGGATGCATCCTCTCGCACGTGTTTTTGCTCGACTAGCCATGCGCATCCCAAAAAACCTGCGCATGCGCATCCCAAAAAACCTGCGCATGCGCATCCCACAAAACCTCGCACGTGTTTTTACTCGACTAGCCTGCGGGATGCATCCTCTCGCACGTGTTTTTACTCGACTAGCCTGCGGGATGCATCCTCTCGCACGTGTTTTTGCTCGACTAGCCATGCGCATCCTAAAAAACCTGCACATGCGCATCCCAAAAAATCTGCGCATGCGCATCCCACAAAACCTGCGCATGCGCATCCCACAAAACCTCGCACGTGTTTGTGCTCGACTAGCCTGCGGGATGCATCCTTTCGCACGTGTTTTTACTCGACTAGCCTGCGGGATGCATCCTCTCGCACGTGTTTTTGCTCGACTAGCCTGCGGGATGCATCCTCTCGCACGTGTTTTTGCTCGACTAGCCATGCGCATCCCAAAAAACCTGCACATGCGCATCCCAAAAAACCTGCGCATGCGCATCCCACAAAACCTGCGCATGCGCATCCCACAAAACCTCGCACGTGTTTTTACTCGACTAGCCTGCGGGATGCATCCTCTCGCACGTGTTTTTGCTCGACTAGCCTGCGGGATGCATCCTCTCGCACGTGTTTTTGCTCGACTAGCCATGCGCATCCCAAAAAACCTGCGCATGCGCATCCCAAAAAACCTGCGCATGCGCATCCCACAAAACCTCGCACGTGTTTTTACTCGACTAGCCTGCGGGATGCATCCTCTCGCACGTGTTTTTGCTCGACTAGCCATGCGCATCCCAAAAAACCTGCACATGCGCATCCCACAAAACCTGCGCATGCGCATCCCACAAAACCTCGCACGTGTTTTTACTCGACTAGCCTGCGGGATGCATCCTCTCGCACGTGTTTTTGCTCGACTAGCCTGCGGGATGCATCCTCTCGCACGTGTTTTTGCTCGACTAGCCTGCGGGATGCATCCTCTCGCACGTGTTTTTACTCGACTAGCCTGCAGGATGCATCCTCTCGCACGTGTTTTTGCTCGACTAGCCTGCGGGATGCATCCTCTCGCACGTGTTTTTACTCGACTACCCTGCGGGATGCATCCTCTCGCACGTGTTTTTGCTCGACTAGCCATGCGCATCCCAAAAAACCTGCGCATGCGCATCCCACAAAACCTCGCACGTGTTTTTGCTCGACTAGCCTGCGGGATGCATCCTCTCGCACGTGTTTTTGCTCGACTAGCCTGCGGGATGCATCCTCTCGCACGTGTTTTTACTCGACTAGCCTGCGGGATGCATCCTCTCGCACGTGTTTTTACTCGACTAGCCTGCGGGATGCATCCTCTCGCACGTGTTTTTGCTCGACTAGCCATGCGCATCCCAAAAAACCTGCGCATGCGCATCCCACAAAACCTGCGCATGCGCATCCCACAAAACCTGCGCATGCGCATCCCACAAAACCTGCGCATGCGCATCCCACAAAACCTCGCACGTGTTTTTACTCGACTAGCCTGCGGGATGCATCCTCTCGCACGTGTTTTTGCTCGACTAGCCTGCGGGATGCATCCTCTCGCACGTGTTTTTGCTCGACTAGCCTGCGGGATGCATCCTCTCGCACGTGTTTGTGCTCGACTAGCCTGCGGAATGCATCCTCTCGCACGTGTTTTTACTCGACTAGCCTGCGGGATGCATCCTCTCGCACGTGTTTTTGCTCGACTAGCCTGCGGGATGCATCCTCTCGCACGTGTTTTTGCTCGACTAGCCTGCGGGATGCATCCTCTCGCACGTGTTTTTACTCGACTAGCCTGCAGGATGCATCCTCTCGCACGTGTTTTTACTCGACTAGCCTGCGGGATGCATCCTCTCGCACGTGTTTTTACTCGACTACCCTGCGGGATGCATCCTCTCGCACGTGTTTTTGCTCGACTAGCCTGCGGGATGCATCCTCTCGCACGTGTTTGTGCTCGACTAGCCTGCGGGATGCATCCTCTCGCACGTGTTTTTACTCGACTAGCCTGCGGGATGCATCCTCTCGCACGTGTTTTTGCTCGACTAGCCTGCGGGATGCATCCTCTCGCACGTGTTTTTGCTCGACTAGCCTGCGGGATGCATCCTCTCGCACGTGTTTTTACTCGACTAGCCTGCGGGATGCATCCTCTCGCACGTGTTTTTGCTCGACTAGCCTGCGGGATGCATCCTCTCGCACGTGTTTTTGCTCGACTAGCCTGCGGGATGCATCCTCTCGCACGTGTTTTTACTCGACTAGCCTGCAGGATGCATCCTCTCGCACGTGTTTTTACTCGACTAGCCTGCGGGATGCATCCTCTCGCACGTGTTTTTACTCGACTAGCCTGCGGGATGCATCCTCTCGCACGTGTTTTTGCTCGACTAGCCTGCGGGATGCATCCTCTCGCACGTGTTTTTGCTCGACTAGCCTGCGGGATGCATCCTCTCGCACGTGTTTTTGCTCGACTAGCCATGCGCATCCCAAAAAACCTGCGCATGCGCATCCCAAAAAATCTGCGCATGCGCAACCCACAAAACCTGCGCATGCGCATCCCACAAAACCTCGCACGTGTTTGTGCTCGACTAGCCTGCGGGATGCATCCTTTCGCACGTGTTTTTACTCGACTAGCCTGCGGGATGCATCCTCTCGCACGTGTTTCTGCTCGACTAGCCTGCGGGATGCATCCTCTCGCACGTGTTTTTGCTCGACTAGCCTGCGGGATGCATCCTCTCGCACGTGTTTTTGCTCGACTAGCTTGCGGGATGCATCCTCTCGCACGTGTTTTTGCTCGACTAGCCATGCGCATCCCAAAAAACCTGCGCATGCGCATCCCAAAAAATCTGCGCATGCGCATCCCACAAAACCTGCGCATGCGCATCCCACAAGACCTCGCACGTGTTTTTACTCGACTAGCCTGCGGGATGCATCCTCTCGCACGTGTTTTTGCTCGACTAGCCTGCGGGATGCATCCTCTCGCACGTGTTTTTGCTCGACTAGCCATGCGCATCCCAAAAAACCTGCGCATGCGCATCCCACAAAACCTCGCACGTGTTTTTACTCGACTAGCCTGCGGGATGCATCCTCTCGCACGTGTTTTTACTCGACTAGCCTGCGGGATGCATCCTCTCGCACGTGTTTTTGCTCGACTAGCCATGCGCATCCCAAAAAACCTGCACATGCGCATCCCAAAAAATCTGCGCATGCGCATCCCACAAAACCTGCGCATGCGCATCCCACAAAACCTCGCACGTGTTTGTGCTCGACTAGCCTGCGGGATGCATCCTTTCGCACGTGTTTTTACTCGACTAGCCTGCGGGATGCATCCTCTCGCACGTGTTTTTGCTCGACTAGCCTGCGGGATGCATCCTCTCGCACGTGTTTTTGCTCGACTAGCCATGCGCATCCCAAAAAACCTGCACATGCGCATCCCAAAAAACCTGCGCATGCGCATCCCACAAAACCTGCGCATGCGCATCCCACAAAACCTCGCACGTGTTTTTACTCGACTAGCCTGCGGGATGCATCCTCTCGCACGTGTTTTTGCTCGACTAGCCTGCGGGATGCATCCTCTCGCACGTGTTTTTGCTCGACTAGCCATGCGCATCCCAAAAAACCTGCGCATGCGCATCCCACAAAACCTCGCACGTGTTTTTACTCGACTAGCCTGCGGGATGCATCCTCTCGCACGTGTTTTTACTCGACTAGCCTGCGGGATGCATCCTCTCGCACGTGTTTTTGCTCGACTAGCCATGCGCATCCCAAAAAACCTGCACATGCGCATCCCAAAAAACCTGCGCATGCGCATCCCACAAAACCTGCGCATGCGCATCCCACAAAACCTCCCACGTGTTTTTACTCGACTAGCCTGCGGGATGCATCCTCTCGCACGTGTTTTTGCTCGGCTAGCCTGCGGGATGCATCCTCTCGCACGTGTTTTTGCTCGACTAGCCATGCGCATCCCAAAAAACCTGCGCATGCGCATCCCACAAAACCTGCGCATGCGCATCCCACAAAACCTCGCACGTGTTTGTGCTCGACTAGCCTGCGGGATGCATCCTTTCGCACGTGTTTTTACTCGACTAGCCTGCGGGATGCATCCTCTCGCACGTGTTTTTACTCGACTAGCCTGCGGGATGCATCCTCTCGCACGTGTTTTTACTCGACTACCCTGCGGGATGCATCCTCTCGCACGTGTTTTTGCTCGACTAGCCATGCGCATCCCAAAAAACCTGCGCATGCGCATCCCACAAAACCTGCGCATGCGCATCCCACAAAACCTCGCACGTGTTTTTACTCGACTAGCCTGCAGGATGCTTCCTCTCGCACGTGTTTTTACTCGACTAGCCTGCGGGATGCATCCTCTCGCACGTGTTTTTACTCGACTACCCTGCGGGATGCATCCTCTCGCATGTGTTTTTGCTCGACTAGCCATGCGCATCCCAAAAAACCTGCGCATGCGCATCCCACAAAACCTGCGTATGCGCATCCCACAAAACCTGCGCATGCGCATCCCACAAAACCTCGCACGTGTTTTTACTCGACTAGCCTGCGGGATGCATCCTCTCGCACGTGTTTTTACTCGACTAGCCTGCGGGATGCATCCTCTCGCACGTGTTTTTACTCGACTACCCTGCGGGATGCATCCTCTCGCACGTGTTTTGCTCGACTAGCCATGCGCATCCCATAAAACCTGCGCATGCGCATCCCACAAAACCTGCGCATGCGCATCCCACAAAACCTGCGCATGCGCATCCCACAAAACCTCGCACGTGTTTTTACTCGACTAGCCTGCGGGATGCATCCTCTCGCACGTGTTTTTACTCGACTACCCTGCGGGATGCATCCTCTCGCACGTGTTTTTGCGCGACTAGCCTGCGGGATGCATCCTCTCGCACGTGTTTTTGCTCGACTAGGCATGCGCATCCCAAAAAACCTGCGCATGCGCATCCCACAAAACCTGCGCATGCGCATCCCACAAAACCTCGCACGTGTTTTTACTCGACTAGCCTGCGGGATGCATCCTCTCGCACGTGTTTTTACTCGACTAGCCTGCGGGATGCATCCTCTCGCACGTGTTTTTACTCGACTAGCCTGCGGGATGCATCGTCTCGCACGTGTTTTTGCTCGACTAGCCTGCGGGATGCATCCTCTCGCACGTGTTTTTACTCGACTAGCCTGCGGGATGCATCCTCTCGCACGTGTTTTTACTCGACTAGCCTGCGGGATGCATCCTCTTGCACGTGTTTTTACTCGACTAGCCTGCGGGATGCATCCTCTCGCACGTGTTTTTGCTCGACTAGGCATGCGCATCCCAAAAAAACTGCGCATGCGCATCCCACAAAACCTCGCACGTGTTTTTACTCGACTAGCCTGCGGGATGCATCCTCTCGCACGTGTTTTTGCTCGACTAGCCTGCGGGATGCATCCTCTCGCACGTGTTTTTACTCGACTAGCCTGCGGGATGCATCCTCTCGCACGTGTTTTTACTCGACTAGCCTGCGGGATGCATCCTCTCGCACGTGTTTTTACTCGACTACCCTGCGGGATGCATCCTCTCGCACGTGTTTTTGCTCGACTAGCCATGCGCATCCCAGAAAACCTGCGCATGCGCATCCCACAAAACCTCGCACGTGTTTTTACTCGACTAGCCTGCGGGATGCATCCTCTCGCACGTGTTTTTGCTCGACTAGCCTGCGGGATGCATCCTCTCGCACGTGTTTTTGCTCGACTAGCCATGCGCATCCCAAAAAACCTGCACATGCGCATCCCAAAAAACCTGCGCATGCGCATCCCACAAAACCTGCGCATGCGCATCCCACAAAACCTCGCACGTGTTTTTACTCGACTAGCCTGCGGGATGCATCCTCTCGCACGTGTTTTTGCTCGACTAGCCTGCGGGATGCATCCTCTCGCACGTGTTTTTGCTCGACTAGCCATGCGCATCCCAAAAAACCTGCGCATGCGCATCCCACAAAACCTCGCACGTGTTTTTACTCGACTAGCCTGCGGGATGCATCCTCTCGCACGTGTTTTTACTCGACTAGCCTGCGGGATGCATCCTCTCGCACGTGTTTTTGCTCGACTAGCCATGCGCATCCCAAAAAACCTGCACATGCGCATCCCAAAAAACCTGCGCATGCGCATCCCACAAAACCTGCGCATGCGCATCCCACAAAACCTCCCACGTGTTTTTACTCGACTAGCCTGCGGGATGCATCCTCTCGCACGTGTTTTTGCTCGGCTAGCCTGCGGGATGCATCCTCTCGCACGTGTTTTTGCTCCACTAGCCATGCGCATCCCAAAAAACCTGCGCATGCGCATCCCACAAAACCTGCGCATGCGCATCCCACAAAACCTCGCACGTGTTTGTGCTCGACTAGCCTGCGGGATGCATCCTTTCGCACGTGTTTTTACTCGACTAGCCTGCGGGATGCATCCTCTCGCACGTGTTTTTACTCGACTAGCCTGCGGGATGCATCCTCTCGCACGTGTTTTTACTCGACTACCCTGCGGGATGCATCCTCTCGCACGTGTTTTTGCTCGACTAGCCATGCGCATCCCAAAAAACCTGCGCATGCGCATCCCACAAAACCTGCGCATGCGCATCCCACAAAACCTCGCACGTGTTTTTACTCGACTAGCCTGCAGGATGCTTCCTCTCGCACGTGTTTTTACTCGACTAGCCTGCGGGATGCATCCTCTCGCACGTGTTTTTACTCGACTACCCTGCGGGATGCATCCTCTCGCATGTGTTTTTGCTCGACTAGCCATGCGCATCCCAAAAAACCTGCGCATGCGCATCCCACAAAACCTGCGTATGCGCATCCCACAAAACCTGCGCATGCGCATCCCACAAAACCTCGCACGTGTTTTTACTCGACTAGCCTGCGGGATGCATCCTCTCGCACGTGTTTTTACTCGACTAGCCTGCGGGATGCATCCTCTCGCACGTGTTTTTACTCGACTACCCTGCGGGATGCATCCTCTCGCACGTGTTTTGCTCGACTAGCCATGCGCATCCCATAAAACCTGCGCATGCGCATCCCACAAAACCTGCGCATGCGCATCCCACAAAACCTCGCACGTATTTTTACTCGACTAGCCTGCGGGATGCATCCTCTCGCACGTGTTTTTACTCGACTAGCCTGCGGGATGCATCCTCTCGCACGTGTTTTTACTCGACTACCCTGCGGGATGCATCCTCTCGCACGTGTTTTTGCGCGACTAGCCTGCGGGATGCATCCTCTCGCACGTGTTTTTGCTCGACTAGGCATGCGCATCCCAAAAAACCTGCGCATGCGCATCCCACAAAACCTGCGCATGCGCATCCCACAAAACCTCGCACGTGTTTTTACTCGACTAGCCTGCGGGATGCATCCTCTCGCACGTGTTTTTACTCGACTAGCCTGCGGGATGCATCCTCTCGCACGTGTTTTTACTCGACTAGCCTGCGGGATGCATCGTCTCGCACGTGTTTTTGCTCGACTAGCCTGCGGGATGCATCCTCTCGCACGTGTTTTTACTCGACTAGCCTGCGGGATGCATCCTCTCGCACGTGTTTTTACTCGACTAGCCTGCGGGATGCATCCTCTTGCACGTGTTTTTACTCGACTAGCCTGCGGGATGCATCCTCTCGCACGTGTTTTTGCTCGACTAGGCATGCGCATCCCAAAAAAACTGCGCATGCGCATCCCACAAAACCTCGCACGTGTTTTTACTCGACTAGCCTGCGGGATGCATCCTCTCGCACGTGTTTTTGCTCGACTAGCCTGCGGGATGCATCCTCTCGCACGTGTTTTTACTCGACTAGCCTGCGGGATGCATCCTCTCGCACGTGTTTTTACTCGACTAGCCTGCGGGATGCATCCTCTCGCACGTGTTTTTACTCGACTACCCTGCGGGATGCATCCTCTCGCACGTGTTTTTGCTCGACTAGCCATGCGCATCCCAGAAAACCTGCGCATGCGCATCCCACAAAACCTCGCACGTGTTTTTACTCGACTAGCCTGCGGGATGCATCCTCTCGCACGTGTTTTTGCTCGACTAGCCTGCGGGATGCATCCTCTCGCACGTGTTTTTACTCGACTAGCCTGCGGGATGCATCCTCTCGCACGTGTTTTTACTCGACTACCCTGCGGGATGCATCCTCTCGCACGTGTTTTTGCTCGACTAGCCTTGCGCATCCCAAAAAACCTGCGCATGCGCATCCCACAAAACCTGCGCATGCGCATCCCACAAAACCTCGCACGTGTTTTTAGTCGACTAGCCTGCGGGATGCATCCTCTCGCACGTGTTTTTACTCGACTAGCCTGCGGGATGCATCCTCTCGCACGTGTTTTTGCTCGACTAGCCTGCGGGATGCATCCTCTCGCACGTGTTTTTGCTCGACTAGCCTGCGGGATGCATCCTCTCGCACGTGTTTTTACTCGACTAGCCTGCAGGATGCATCCTCTCGCACGTGTTTTTACTCGACTAGCCTGCGGGATGCATCCTCTCGCACGTGTTTTTACTCGACTAGCCTGCGGGATGCATCCTCTCGCACGTGTTTTTGCTCGACTAGCCTGCGGGATGCATCCTCTCGCACGTGTTTTTGCTCGACTAGCCTGCGGGATGCATCCTCTCGCACGTGTTTTTGCTCGACTAGCCATGCGCATCCCAAAAAACCTGCGCATGCGCATCCCAAAAAATCTGCGCATGCGCAACCCACAAAACCTGCGCATGCGCATCCCACAAAACCTCGCACGTGTTTGTGCTCGACTAGCCTGCGGGATGCATCCTTTCGCACGTGTTTTTACTCGACTAGCCTGCGGGATGCATCCTCTCGCACGTGTTTCTGCTCGACTAGCCTGCGGGATGCATCCTCTCGCACGTGTTTTTGCTCGACTAGCCTGCGGGATGCATCCTCTCGCACGTGTTTTTGCTCGACTAGCCTGCGGGATGCATCCTCTCGCACGTGTTTTTGCTCGACTAGCCATGCGCATCCCAAAAAACCTGCGCATGCGCATCCCAAAAAATCTGCGCATGCGCATCCCACAAAACCTGCGCATGCGCATCCCACAAGACCTCGCACGTGTTTTTACTCGACTAGCCTGCGGGATGCATCCTCTCGCACGTGTTTTTGCTCGACTAGCCTGCGGGATGCATCCTCTCGCACGTGTTTTTGCTCGACTAGCCATGCGCATCCCAAAAAACCTGCGCATGCGCATCCCACAAAACCTCGCACGTGTTTTTACTCGACTAGCCTGCGGGATGCATCCTCTCGCACGTGTTTTTACTCGACTAGCCTGCGGGATGCATCCTCTCGCACGTGTTTTTGCTCGACTAGCCATGCGCATCCCAAAAAACCTGCACATGCGCATCCCAAAAAATCTGCGCATGCGCATCCCACAAAACCTGCGCATGCGCATCCCACAAAACCTCGCACGTGTTTGTGCTCGACTAGCCTGCGGGATGCATCCTTTCGCACGTGTTTTTACTCGACTAGCCTGCGGGATGCATCCTCTCGCACGTGTTTTTGCTCGACTAGCCTGCGGGATGCATCCTCTCGCACGTGTTTTTGCTCGACTAGCCATGCGCATCCCAAAAAACCTGCACATGCGCATCCCAAAAAACCTGCGCATGCGCATCCCACAAAACCTGCGCATGCGCATCCCACAAAACCTCGCACGTGTTTTTACTCGACTAGCCTGCGGGATGCATCCTCTCGCACGTGTTTTTGCTCGACTAGCCTGCGGGATGCATCCTCTCGCACGTGTTTTTGCTCGACTAGCCATGCGCATCCCAAAAAACCTGCGCATGCGCATCCCACAAAACCTCGCACGTGTTTTTACTCGACTAGCCTGCGGGATGCATCCTCTCGCACGTGTTTTTACTCGACTAGCCTGCGGGATGCATCCTCTCGCACGTGTTTTTGCTCGACTAGCCATGCGCATCCCAAAAAACCTGCACATGCGCATCCCAAAAAACCTGCGCATGCGCATCCCACAAAACCTGCGCATGCGCATCCCACAAAACCTCCCACGTGTTTTTACTCGACTAGCCTGCGGGATGCATCCTCTCGCACGTGTTTTTGCTCGGCTAGCCTGCGGGATGCATCCTCTCGCACGTGTTTTTGCTCGACTAGCCATGCGCATCCCAAAAAACCTGCGCATGCGCATCCCACAAAACCTGCGCATGCGCATCCCACAAAACCTCGCACGTGTTTGTGCTCGACTAGCCTGCGGGATGCATCCTTTCGCACGTGTTTTTACTCGACTAGCCTGCGGGATGCATCCTCTCGCACGTGTTTTTACTCGACTAGCCTGCGGGATGCATCCTCTCGCACGTGTTTTTACTCGACTACAGTGCGGGATGCATCCTCTCGCACGTGTTTTTGCTCGACTAGCCATGCGCATCCCAAAAAACCTGCGCATGCGCATCCCACAAAACCTGCGCATGCGCATCCCACAAAACCTCGCACGTGTTTTTACTCGACTAGCCTGCAGGATGCTTCCTCTCGCACGTGTTTTTACTCGACTAGCCTGCGGGATGCATCCTCTCGCACGTGTTTTTACTCGACTACCCTGCGGGATGCATCCTCTCGCATGTGTTTTTGCTCGACTAGCCATGCGCATCCCAAAAAACCTGCGCATGCGCATCCCACAAAACCTGCGTATGCGCATCCCACAAAACCTGCGCATGCGCATCCCACAAAACCTCGCACGTGTTTTTACTCGACTAGCCTGCGGGATGCATCCTCTCGCACGTGTTTTTACTCGACTAGCCTGCGGGATGCATCCTCTCGCACGTGTTTTTACTCGACTACCCTGCGGGATGCATCCTCTCGCACGTGTTTTGCTCGACTAGCCATGCGCATCCCATAAAACCTGCGCATGCGCATCCCACAAAACCTGCGCATGCGCATCCCACAAAACCTCGCACGTATTTTTACTCGACTAGCCTGCGGGATGCATCCTCTCGCACGTGTTTTTACTCGACTAGCCTGCGGGATGCATCCTCTCGCACGTGTTTTTACTCGACTACCCTGCGGGATGCATCCTCTCGCACGTGTTTTTGCGCGACTAGCCTGCGGGATGCATCCTCTCGCACGTGTTTTTGCTCGACTAGGCATGCGCATCCCAAAAAACCTGCGCATGCGCATCCCACAAAACCTGCGCATGCGCATCCCACAAAACCTCGCACGTGTTTTTACTCGACTAGCCTGCGGGATGCATCCTCTCGCACGTGTTTTTACTCGACTAGCCTGCGGGATGCATCCTCTCGCACGTGTTTTTACTCGACTAGCCTGCGGGATGCATCGTCTCGCACGTGTTTTTGCTCGACTAGCCTGCGGGATGCATCCTCTCGCACGTGTTTTTACTCGACTAGCCTGCGGGATGCATCCTCTCGCACGTGTTTTTACTCGACTAGCCTGCGGGATGCATCCTCTTGCACGTGTTTTTACTCGACTAGCCTGCGGGATGCATCCTCTCGCACGTGTTTTTGCTCGACTAGGCATGCGCATCCCCAAAAAAACTGCGCATGCGCATCCCACAAAACCTCGCACGTGTTTTTACTCGACTAGCCTGCGGGATGCATCCTCTCGCACGTGTTTTTGCTCGACTAGCCTGCGGGATGCATCCTCTCGCACGTGTTTTTACTCGACTAGCCTGCGGGATGCATCCTCTCGCACGTGTTTTTACTCGACTAGCCTGCGGGATGCATCCTCTCGCACGTGTTTTTACTCGACTACCCTGCGGGATGCATCCTCTCGCACGTGTTTTTGCTCGACTAGCCATGCGCATCCCAGAAAACCTGCGCATGCGCATCCCACAAAACCTCGCACGTGTTTTTACTCGACTAGCCTGCGGGATGCATCCTCTCGCACGTGTTTTTGCTCGACTAGCCTGCGGGATGCATCCTCTCGCACGTGTTTTTACTCGACTAGCCTGCGGGATGCATCCTCTCGCACGTGTTTTTACTCGACTACCCTGCGGGATGCATCCTCTCGCACGTGTTTTTGCTCGACTAGCCTTGCGCATCCCAAAAAACCTGCGCATGCGCATCCCACAAAACCTGCGCATGCGCATCCCACAAAACCTCGCACGTGTTTTTAGTCGACTAGCCTGCGGGATGCATCCTCTCGCACGTGTTTTTACTCGACTAGCCTGCGGGATGCATCCTCTCGCACGTGTTTTTACTCGACTAGCCTGCGGGATGCATCCTCTCGCACGTGTTTTTGCTCGACTAGCCTGCGGGATGCATCCTCTCGCACGTGTTTTTGCTCGACTAGGCATGCGCATCCCAAAAAACCTGCGCATGCGCATCCCAAAAAACCTGCGCATGCGCATCCCCACAAAACCTGTGCATGCGCATCCCACAAAACCTCGCACGTGTTTTTACTCGACTAGCCTGCGGGATGCATCCTCTCGCACGTGTTTTTGCTCGACTAGCCTGCGGGATGCATCCTCTCGCACGTGTTTTTGCTCGACTAGCCATGCGCATCCCAAAAAAACCTGCGCATGCGCATCCCACAAAACCTCGCACGTGTTTTTACTCGACTAGCCTGCGGGATGCATCCTCTCGCACGTGTTTTTACTCGACTAGCCTGCGGGATGCATCCTCTCGCACGTGTTTTTGCTCGACTAGCCTGCGGGATGCATCCTCTCGCACGTGTTTTTGCTCGACTAGCCTGCGGGATGCATCCTCTCGCACGTGTTTTTACTCGACTAGCCTGCAGGATGCATCCTCTCGCACGTGTTTTTACTCGACTAGCCTGCGGGATGCATCCTCTCGCACGTGTTTTTGCTGGACTACCCTGCGGGATGCATCCTCTCGCACGTGTTTTTGCTCGACTAGCATGCGCATCCCAAAAAACCTGCGCATGCGCATCCCACAAAACCTGCGCATGCGCATCCTACAAAACCTTGCACGTGTTTTTACTCGACTAGCCTGCGGGATGCATCCTCTCGCACGTGTTTTTGCTCGACTAGCCATGCGCATCCCAAAAAACCTGCGCATGCGCATCCCAAAAAACCTGCGCATGCGCATCCCACAAAACCTGCGCATGCGCATCCCAAAAAACCTGCGCATGCGCATCCCACAAAACCTGCGTATGCGCATCCCACAAAACCTCGCACGTGTTTTTACTCGACTAGCCTGCAGGATGCATCCTCTCGCACGTGTTTTTACTCGACTAGCCTGCGGGATGCATCCTCTCGCACGTGTTTTTACTCGACTACCCTGCGGGATGCATCCTCTCGCACGTGTTTTTGCTCGACTAGCCATGCGCATCCCAAAAAACCTGCGCATGCGCATCCCACAAAACCTGCGCATGCGCATCCTACAAAACCTCGCACGTGTTTTTACTCGACTAGCCTGCGGGATGCATCCTCTCGCACGTGTTTTTACTCGACTAGCCTGCAGGATGCATCCTCTCGCACGTGTTTTTACTCGACTAGCCTGCGGGATGCATCCTCTCGCACGTGTTTTTACTCGAGTAGCCTGCGGGATGCATCCTCTCGCACGTGTTTTTGCTCGACTAGCCTGCGGGATGCATCCTCTCGCACGTGTTTTTACTCGACTAGCCTGCAGGATGCATCCTCTCGCACGTGTTTTTACTCGACTAGCCTGCGGGATGCATCCTCTCGCACGTGTTTTTACTCGACTAGCCTGCGGGATGCATCCTCTCGCACGTGTTTTTGCTCGACTAGCCTGCGGGATGCATCCTCTCGCACGTGTTTTTGCTCGACTAGCCTGCGGGATGCATCCTCTCGCACGTGTTTTTGCTCGACTAGCCATGCGCATCCCAAAAAACCTGCACATGCGCATCCCAAAAAACCTGCGCATGCGCATCCCACAAAACCTGCGCATGCGCATCCCACAAAACCTCGCACGTGTTTGTGCTCGACTAGCCTGCGGGATGCATCCTTTCGCACGTGTTTTTACTCGACTAGCCTGCGGGATGCATCCTCTCGCACGTGTTTTTGCTCGACTAGCCTGCGGGATGCATCCTCTCGCACGTGTTTTTGCTCGACTAGCCATGCGCATCCCAAAAAACCTGCACATGCGCATCCCAAAAAACCTGCGCATGCGCATCCCACAAAACCTGCGCATGCGCATCCCACAAAACCTCGCACGTGTTTTTACTCGACTAGCCTGCGGGATGCATCCTCTCGCACGTGTTTTTGCTCGACTAGCCTGCGGGATGCATCCTCTCGCACGTGTTTTTGCTCGACTAGCCATGCGCATCCCAAAAAACCTGCGCATGCGCATCCCAAAAAACCTGCGCATGCGCATCCCACAAAACCTCGCACGTGTTTTTACTCGACTAGCCTGCGGGATGCATCCTCTCGCACGTGTTTTTACTCGACTAGCCTGCGGGATGCATCCTCTCGCACGTGTTTTTGCTCGACTAGCCATGCGCATCCTAAAAAACCTGCACATGCGCATCCCAAAAAATCTGCGCATGCGCATCCCACAAAACCTGCGCATGCGCATCCCACAAAACCTCGCACGTGTTTGTGCTCGACTAGCCTGCGGGATGCATCCTTTCGCACGTGTTTTTACTCGACTAGCCTGCGGGATGCATCCTCTCGCACGTGTTTTTGCTCGACTAGCCTGCGGGATGCATCCTCTCGCACGTGTTTTTGCTCGACTAGCCATGCGCATCCCAAAAAACCTGCACATGCGCATCCCAAAAAACCTGCGCATGCGCATCCCACAAAACCTGCGCATGCGCATCCCACAAAACCTCGCACGTGTTTTTACTCGACTAGCCTGCGGGATGCATCCTCTCGCACGTGTTTTTGCTCGACTAGCCTGCGGGATGCATCCTCTCGCACGTGTTTTTGCTCGACTAGCCATGCGCATCCCAAAAAACCTGCGCATGCGCATCCCAAAAAACCTGCGCATGCGCATCCCACAAAACCTCGCACGTGTTTTTACTCGACTAGCCTGCGGGATGCATCCTCTCGCAAGTGTTTTTGCTCGACTAGCCATGCGCATCCCAAAAAACCTGCACATGCGCATCCCACAAAACCTGCGCATGCGCATCCCACAAAACCTCGCACGTGTTTTTACTCGACTAGCCTGCGGGATGCATCCTCTCGCACGTGTTTTTGCTCGACTAGCCTGCGGGATGCATCCTCTCGCACGTGTTTTTGCTCGACTAGCCTGCGGGATGCATCCTCTCGCACGTGTTTTTACTCGACTAGCCTGCAGGATGCATCCTCTCGCACGTGTTTTTGCTCGACTAGCCTGCGGGATGCATCCTCTCGCACGTGTTTTTACTCGACTACCCTGCGGGATGCATCCTCTCGCACGTGTTTTTGCTCGACTAGCCATGCGCATCCCAAAAAACCTGCGCATGCGCATCCCACAAAACCTCGCACGTGTTTTTGCTCGACTAGCCTGCGGGATGCATCCTCTCGCACGTGTTTTTGCTCGACTAGCCTGCGGGATGCATCCTCTCGCACGTGTTTTTACTCGACTAGCCTGCGGGATGCATCCTCTCGCACGTGTTTTTACTCGACTAGCCTGCGGGATGCATCCTCTCGCACGTGTTTTTGCTCGACTAGCCATGCGCATCCCAAAAAACCTGCGCATGCGCATCCCACAAAACCTGCGCATGCGCATCCCACAAAACCTGCGCATGCGCATCCCACAAAACCTGCGCATGCGCATCCCACAAAACCTCGCACGTGTTTTTACTCGACTAGCCTGCGGGATGCATCCTCTCGCACGTGTTTTTGCTCGACTAGCCTGCGGGATGCATCCTCTCGCACGTGTTTTTGCTCGACTAGCCTGCGGGATGCATCCTCTCGCACGTGTTTGTGCTCGACTAGCCTGCGGGATGCATCCTCTCGCACGTGTTTTTACTCGACTAGCCTGCGGGATGCATCCTCTCGCACGTGTTTTTGCTCGACTAGCCTGCGGGATGCATCCTCTCGCACGTGTTTTTGCTCGACTAGCCTGCGGGATGCATCCTCTCGCACGTGTTTTTACTCGACTAGCCTGCAGGATGCATCCTCTCGCACGTGTTTTTACTCGACTAGCCTGCGGGATGCATCCTCTCGCACGTGTTTTTACTCGACTACCCTGCGGGATGCATCCTCTCGCACGTGTTTTTGCTCGACTAGCCTGCGGGATGCATCCTCTCGCACGTGTTTGTGCTCGACTAGCCTGCGGGATGCATCCTCTCGCACGTGTTTTTACTCGACTAGCCTGCGGGATGCATCCTCTCGCACGTGTTTTTGCTCGACTAGCCTGCGGGATGCATCCTCTCGCACGTGTTTTTGCTCGACTAGCCTGCGGGATGCATCCTCTCGCACGTGTTTTTACTCGACTAGCCTGCGGGATGCATCCTCTCGCACGTGTTTTTGCTCGACTAGCCTGCGGGATGCATCCTCTCGCACGTGTTTTTGCTCGACTAGCCTGCGGGATGCATCCTCTCGCACGTGTTTTTACTCGACTAGCCTGCAGGATGCATCCTCTCGCACGTGTTTTTACTCGACTAGCCTGCGGGATGCATCCTCTCGCACGTGTTTTTACTCGACTAGCCTGCGGGATGCATCCTCTCGCACGTGTTTTTGCTCGACTAGCCTGCGGGATGCATCCTCTCGCACGTGTTTTTGCTCGACTAGCCTGCGGGATGCATCCTCTCGCACGTGTTTTTGCTCGACTAGCCATGCGCATCCCAAAAAACCTGCGCATGCGCATCCCAAAAAATCTGCGCATGCGCAACCCACAAAACCTGCGCATGCGCATCCCACAAAACCTCGCACGTGTTTGTGCTCGACTAGCCTGCGGGATGCATCCTCTCGCACGTGTTTTTACTCGACTAGCCTGCGGGATGCATCCTCTCGCACGTGTTTTTACTCGACTACCCTGCGGGATGCATCCTCTCGCACGTGTTTTTGCTCGACTAGCCTGCGGGATGCATCCTCTCGCACGTGTTTGTGCTCGACTAGCCTGCGGGATGCATCCTCTCGCACGTGTTTTTACTCGACTAGCCTGCGGGATGCATCCTCTCGCACGTGTTTTTGCTCGACTAGCCTGCGGGATGCATCCTCTCGCACGTGTTTTTGCTCGACTAGCCTGCGGGATGCATCCTCTCGCACGTGTTTTTACTCGACTAGCCTGCGGGATGCATCCTCTCGCACGTGTTTTTGCTCGACTAGCCTGCGGGATGCATCCTCTCGCACGTGTTTTTGCTCGACTAGCCTGCGGGATGCATCCTCTCGCACGTGTTTTTACTCGACTAGCCTGCAGGATGCATCCTCTCGCACGTGTTTTTACTCGACTAGCCTGCGGGATGCATCCTCTCGCACGTGTTTTTACTCGACTAGCCTGCGGGATGCATCCTCTCGCACGTGTTTTTGCTCGACTAGCCTGCGGGATGCATCCTCTCGCACGTGTTTTTGCTCGACTAGCCTGCGGGATGCATCCTCTCGCACGTGTTTTTGCTCGACTAGCCATGCGCATCCCAAAAAACCTGCGCATGCGCATCCCAAAAAATCTGCGCATGCGCAACCCACAAAACCTGCGCATGCGCATCCCACAAAACCTCGCACGTGTTTGTGCTCGACTAGCCTGCGGGATGCATCCTTTCGCACGTGTTTTTACTCGACTAGCCTGCGGGATGCATCCTCTCGCACGTGTTTCTGCTCGACTAGCCTGCGGGATGCATCCTCTCGCACGTGTTTTTGCTCGACTAGCCTGCGGGATGCATCCTCTCGCACGTGTTTTTGCTCGACTAGCTTGCGGGATGCATCCTCTCGCACGTGTTTTTGCTCGACTAGCCATGCGCATCCCAAAAAACCTGCGCATGCGCATCCCAAAAAATCTGCGCATGCGCATCCCACAAAACCTGCGCATGCGCATCCCACAAGACCTCGCACGTGTTTTTACTCGACTAGCCTGCGGGATGCATCCTCTCGCACGTGTTTTTGCTCGACTAGCCTGCGGGATGCATCCTCTCGCACGTGTTTTTGCTCGACTAGCCATGCGCATCCCAAAAAACCTGCGCATGCGCATCCCACAAAACCTCGCACGTGTTTTTACTCGACTAGCCTGCGGGATGCATCCTCTCGCACGTGTTTTTACTCGACTAGCCTGCGGGATGCATCCTCTCGCACGTGTTTTTGCTCGACTAGCCATGCGCATCCCAAAAAACCTGCACATGCGCATCCCAAAAAATCTGCGCATGCGCATCCCACAAAACCTGCGCATGCGCATCCCACAAAACCTCGCACGTGTTTGTGCTCGACTAGCCTGCGGGATGCATCCTTTCGCACGTGTTTTTACTCGACTAGCCTGCGGGATGCATCCTCTCGCACGTGTTTTTGCTCGACTAGCCTGCGGGATGCATCCTCTCGCACGTGTTTTTGCTCGACTAGCCATGCGCATCCCAAAAAACCTGCACATGCGCATCCCAAAAAACCTGCGCATGCGCATCCCACAAAACCTGCGCATGCGCATCCCACAAAACCTCGCACGTGTTTTTACTCGACTAGCCTGCGGGATGCATCCTCTCGCACGTGTTTTTGCTCGACTAGCCTGCGGGATGCATCCTCTCGCACGTGTTTTTGCTCGACTAGCCATGCGCATCCCAAAAAACCTGCGCATGCGCATCCCACAAAACCTCGCACGTGTTTTTACTCGACTAGCCTGCGGGATGCATCCTCTCGCACGTGTTTTTACTCGACTAGCCTGCGGGATGCATCCTCTCGCACGTGTTTTTGCTCGACTAGCCATGCGCATCCCAAAAAACCTGCACATGCGCATCCCAAAAAACCTGCGCATGCGCATCCCACAAAACCTGCGCATGCGCATCCCACAAAACCTCCCACGTGTTTTTACTCGACTAGCCTGCGGGATGCATCCTCTCGCACGTGTTTTTGCTCGGCTAGCCTGCGGGATGCATCCTCTCGCACGTGTTTTTGCTCGACTAGCCATGCGCATCCCAAAAAACCTGCGCATGCGCATCCCACAAAACCTGCGCATGCGCATCCCACAAAACCTCGCACGTGTTTGTGCTCGACTAGCCTGCGGGATGCATCCTTTCGCACGTGTTTTTACTCGACTAGCCTGCGGGATGCATCCTCTCGCACGTGTTTTTACTCGACTAGCCTGCGGGATGCATCCTCTCGCACGTGTTTTTACTCGACTACCCTGCGGGATGCATCCTCTCGCACGTGTTTTTGCTCGACTAGCCATGCGCATCCCAAAAAACCTGCGCATGCGCATCCCACAAAACCTGCGCATGCGCATCCCACAAAACCTCGCACGTGTTTTTACTCGACTAGCCTGCAGGATGCTTCCTCTCGCACGTGTTTTTACTCGACTAGCCTGCGGGATGCATCCTCTCGCACGTGTTTTTACTCGACTACCCTGCGGGATGCATCCTCTCGCATGTGTTTTTGCTCGACTAGCCATGCGCATCCCAAAAAACCTGCGCATGCGCATCCCACAAAACCTGCGTATGCGCATCCCACAAAACCTGCGCATGCGCATCCCACAAAACCTCGCACGTGTTTTTACTCGACTAGCCTGCGGGATGCATCCTCTCGCACGTGTTTTTACTCGACTAGCCTGCGGGATGCATCCTCTCGCACGTGTTTTTACTCGACTACCCTGCGGGATGCATCCTCTCGCACGTGTTTTGCTCGACTAGCCATGCGCATCCCATAAAACCTGCGCATGCGCATCCCACAAAACCTGCGCATGCGCATCCCACAAAACCTCGCACGTATTTTTACTCGACTAGCCTGCGGGATGCATCCTCTCGCACGTGTTTTTACTCGACTAGCCTGCGGGATGCATCCTCTCGCACGTGTTTTTACTCGACTACCCTGCGGGATGCATCCTCTCGCACGTGTTTTTGCGCGACTAGCCTGCGGGATGCATCCTCTCGCACGTGTTTTTGCTCGACTAGGCATGCGCATCCCAAAAAACCTGCGCATGCGCATCCCACAAAACCTGCGCATGCGCATCCCACAAAACCTCGCACGTGTTTTTACTCGACTAGCCTGCGGGATGCATCCTCTCGCACGTGTTTTTACTCGACTAGCCTGCGGGATGCATCCTCTCGCACGTGTTTTTACTCGACTAGCCTGCGGGATGCATCGTCTCGCACGTGTTTTTGCTCGACTAGCCTGCGGGATGCATCCTCTCGCACGTGTTTTTACTCGACTAGCCTGCGGGATGCATCCTCTCGCACGTGTTTTTACTCGACTAGCCTGCGGGATGCATCCTCTTGCACGTGTTTTTACTCGACTAGCCTGCGGGATGCATCCTCTCGCACGTGTTTTTGCTCGACTAGGCATGCGCATCCCAAAAAAACTGCGCATGCGCATCCCACAAAACCTCGCACGTGTTTTTACTCGACTAGCCTGCGGGATGCATCCTCTCGCACGTGTTTTTGCTCGACTAGCCTGCGGGATGCATCCTCTCGCACGTGTTTTTACTCGACTAGCCTGCGGGATGCATCCTCTCGCACGTGTTTTTACTCGACTAGCCTGCGGGATGCATCCTCTCGCACGTGTTTTACTCGACTACCCTGCGGGATGCATCCTCTCGCACGTGTTTTTGCTCGACTAGCCATGCGCATCCCAGAAAACCTGCGCATGCGCATCCCACAAAACCTCGCACGTGTTTTTACTCGACTAGCCTGCGGGATGCATCCTCTCGCACGTGTTTTTGCTCGACTAGCCTGCGGGATGCATCCTCTCGCACGTGTTTTTGCTCGACTAGCCATGCGCATCCCAAAAAACCTGCACATGCGCATCCCAAAAAACCTGCGCATGCGCATCCCACAAAACCTGCGCATGCGCATCCCACAAAACCTCGCACGTGTTTTTACTCGACTAGCCTGCGGGATGCATCCTCTCGCACGTGTTTTTGCTCGACTAGCCTGCGGGATGCATCCTCTCGCACGTGTTTTTGCTCGACTAGCCATGCGCATTCCCAAAAAACCTGCGCATGCGCATCCCACAAAACCTCGCACGTGTTTTTACTCGACTAGCCTGCGGGATGCATCCTCTCGCACGTGTTTTTACTCGACTAGCCTGCGGGATGCATCCTCTCGCACGTGTTTTTGCTCGACTAGCCATGCGCATCCCAAAAAACCTGCACATGCGCATCCCCAAAAAACCTGCGCATGCGCATCCCACAAAACCTGCGCATGCGCATCCCACAAAACCTCCCACGTGTTTTTACTCGACTAGCCTGCGGGATGCATCCTCTCGCACGTGTTTTTGCTCGGCTAGCCTGCGGGATGCATCCTCTCGCACGTGTTTTTGCTCGACTAGCCATGCGCATCCCAAAAAACCTGCGCATGCGCATCCCACAAAACCTGCGCATGCGCATCCCACAAAACCTCGCACGTGTTTGTGCTCGACTAGCCTGCGGGATGCATCCTTTCGCACGTGTTTTTACTCGACTAGCCTGCGGATGCATCCTCTCGCACGTGTTTTTACTCGACTAGCCTGCGGGATGCATCCTCTCGCACGTGTTTTTACTCGACTACCCTGCGGGATGCATCCTCTCGCACGTGTTTTTGCTCGACTAGCCATGCGCATCCCAAAAAACCTGCGCATGCGCATCCACAAAACCTGCGCATGCGCATCCCACAAAACCTCGCACGTGTTTTTACTCGACTAGCCTGCAGGATGCTTCCTCTCGCACGTGTTTTTACTCGACTAGCCTGCGGGATGCATCCTCTCGCACGTGTTTTTACTCGACTACCCTGCGGGATGCATCCTCTCGCATGTGTTTTTGCTCGACTAGCCATGCGCATCCCAAAAAACCTGCGCATGCGCATCCCACAAAACCTGCGTATGCGCATCCCACAAAACCTGCGCATGCGCATCCCACAAAACCTCGCACGTGTTTTTACTCGACTAGCCTGCGGGATGCATCCTCTCGCACGTGTTTTTACTCGACTAGCCTGCGGGATGCATCCTCTCGCACGTGTTTTTACTCGACTACCCTGCGGGATGCATCCTCTCGCACGTGGTTTTGCTCGACTAGCCATGCGCATCCCATAAAACCTGCGCATGCGCATCCCACAAAACCTGCGCATGCGCATCCCACAAAACCTCGCACGTATTTTTACTCGACTAGCCTGCGGGATGCATCCTCTCGCACGTGTTTTTACTCGACTAGCCTGCGGGATGCATCCTCTCGCACGTGTTTTTACTCGACTACCCTGCGGGATGCATCCTCTCGCACGTGTTTTTGCGCGACTAGCCTGCGGGATGCATCCTCTCGCACGTGTTTTTGCTCGACTAGGCATGCGCATCCCAAAAAACCTGCGCATGCGCATCCCACAAAACCTGCGCATGCGCATCCCACAAAACCTCGCACGTGTTTTTACTCGACTAGCCTGCGGGATGCATCCTCTCGCACGTGTTTTTACTCGACTAGCCTGCGGGATGCATCCTCTCGCACGTGTTTTTACTCGACTAGCCTGCGGGATGCATCGTCTCGCACGTGTTTTTGCTCGACTAGCCTGCGGGATGCATCCTCTCGCACGTGTTTTTACTCGACTAGCCTGCGGGATGCATCCTCTCGCACGTGTTTTTACTCGACTAGCCTGCGGGATGCATCCTCTTGCACGTGTTTTTACTCGACTAGCCTGCGGGATGCATCCTCTCGCACGTGTTTTTGCTCGACTAGGCATGCGCATCCCAAAAAAACTGCGCATGCGCATCCCACAAAACCTCGCACGTGTTTTTACTCGACTAGCCTGCGGGATGCATCCTCTCGCACGTGTTTTTGCTCGACTAGCCTGCGGGATGCATCCTCTCGCACGTGTTTTTACTCGACTAGCCTGCGGGATGCATCCTCTCGCACGTGTTTTTACTCGACTAGCCTGCGGGATGCATCCTCTCGCACGTGTTTTTACTCGACTACCCTGCGGGATGCATCCTCTCGCACGTGTTTTTGCTCGACTAGCCATGCGCATCCCAGAAAACCTGCGCATGCGCATCCCACAAAACCTCGCACGTGTTTTTACTCGACTAGCCTGCGGGATGCATCCTCTCGCACGTGTTTTTGCTCGACTAGCCTGCGGGATGCATCCTCTCGCACGTGTTTTTACTCGACTAGCCTGCGGGATGCATCCTCTCGCACGTGTTTTTACTCGACTACCCTGCGGGATGCATCCTCTCGCACGTGTTTTTGCTCGACTAGCCTTGCGCATCCCAAAAAACCTGCGCATGCGCATCCCACAAAACCTGCGCATGCGCATCCCACAAAACCTCGCACGTGTTTTTAGTCGACTAGCCTGCGGGATGCATCCTCTCGCACGTGTTTTTACTCGACTAGCCTGCGGGATGCATCCTCTCGCACGTGTTTTTGCTCGACTAGCCTGCGGGATGCATCCTCTCGCACGTGTTTTTGCTCGACTAGCCTGCGGGATGCATCCTCTCGCACGTGTTTTTACTCGACTAGCCTGCAGGATGCATCCTCTCGCACGTGTTTTTACTCGACTAGCCTGCGGGATGCATCCTCTCGCACGTGTTTTTACTCGACTAGCCTGCGGGATGCATCCTCTCGCACGTGTTTTTGCTCGACTAGCCTGCGGGATGCATCCTCTCGCACGTGTTTTTGCTCGACTAGCCTGCGGGATGCATCCTCTCGCACGTGTTTTTGCTCGACTAGCCATGCGCATCCCAAAAAACCTGCGCATGCGCATCCCAAAAAATCTGCGCATGCGCAACCCACAAAACCTGCGCATGCGCATCCCACAAAACCTCGCACGTGTTTGTGCTCGACTAGCCTGCGGGATGCATCCTTTCGCACGTGTTTTTACTCGACTAGCCTGCGGGATGCATCCTCTCGCACGTGTTTCTGCTCGACTAGCCTGCGGGATGCATCCTCTCGCACGTGTTTTTGCTCGACTAGCCTGCGGGATGCATCCTCTCGCACGTGTTTTTGCTCGACTAGCCTGCGGGATGCATCCTCTCGCACGTGTTTTTGCTCGACTAGCCATGCGCATCCCAAAAAACCTGCGCATGCGCATCCCAAAAAATCTGCGCATGCGCATCCCACAAAACCTGCGCATGCGCATCCCACAAGACCTCGCACGTGTTTTTACTCGACTAGCCTGCGGGATGCATCCTCTCGCACGTGTTTTTGCTCGACTAGCCTGCGGGATGCATCCTCTCGCACGTGTTTTTGCTCGACTAGCCATGCGCATCCCAAAAAACCTGCGCATGCGCATCCCACAAAACCTCGCACGTGTTTTTACTCGACTAGCCTGCGGGATGCATCCTCTCGCACGTGTTTTTACTCGACTAGCCTGCGGGATGCATCCTCTCGCACGTGTTTTTGCTCGACTAGCCATGCGCATCCCAAAAAACCTGCACATGCGCATCCCAAAAAATCTGCGCATGCGCATCCCACAAAACCTGCGCATGCGCATCCCACAAAACCTCGCACGTGTTTGTGCTCGACTAGCCTGCGGGATGCATCCTTTCGCACGTGTTTTTACTCGACTAGCCTGCGGGATGCATCCTCTCGCACGTGTTTTTGCTCGACTAGCCTGCGGGATGCATCCTCTCGCACGTGTTTTTGCTCGACTAGCCATGCGCATCCCAAAAAACCTGCACATGCGCATCCCAAAAAACCTGCGCATGCGCATCCCACAAAACCTGCGCATGCGCATCCCACAAAACCTCGCACGTGTTTTTACTCGACTAGCCTGCGGGATGCATCCTCTCGCACGTGTTTTTGCTCGACTAGCCTGCGGGATGCATCCTCTCGCACGTGTTTTTGCTCGACTAGCCATGCGCATCCCAAAAAACCTGCGCATGCGCATCCCACAAAACCTCGCACGTGTTTTTACTCGACTAGCCTGCGGGATGCATCCTCTCGCACGTGTTTTTACTCGACTAGCCTGCGGGATGCATCCTCTCGCACGTGTTTTTGCTCGACTAGCCATGCGCATCCCAAAAAACCTGCACATGCGCATCCCAAAAAACCTGCGCATGCGCATCCCACAAAACCTGCGCATGCGCATCCCACAAAACCTCCCACGTGTTTTTACTCGACTAGCCTGCGGGATGCATCCTCTCGCACGTGTTTTTGCTCGGCTAGCCTGCGGGATGCATCCTCTCGCACGTGTTTTTGCTCGACTAGCCATGCGCATCCCAAAAAACCTGCGCATGCGCATCCCACAAAACCTGCGCATGCGCATCCCACAAAACCTCGCACGTGTTTGTGCTCGACTAGCCTGCGGGATGCATCCTTTCGCACGTGTTTTTACTCGACTAGCCTGCGGGATGCATCCTCTCGCACGTGTTTTTACTCGACTAGCCTGCGGGATGCATCCTCTCGCACGTGTTTTTACTCGACTACCCTGCGGGATGCATCCTCTCGCACGTGTTTTTGCTCGACTAGCCATGCGCATCCCAAAAAACCTGCGCATGCGCATCCCACAAAACCTGCGCATGCGCATCCCACAAAACCTCGCACGTGTTTTTACTCGACTAGCCTGCAGGATGCTTCCTCTCGCACGTGTTTTTACTCGACTAGCCTGCGGGATGCATCCTCTCGCACGTGTTTTTACTCGACTACCCTGCGGGATGCATCCTCTCGCATGTGTTTTTGCTCGACTAGCCATGCGCATCCCAAAAAACCTGCGCATGCGCATCCCACAAAACCTGCGTATGCGCATCCCACAAAACCTGCGCATGCGCATCCCACAAAACCTCGCACGTGTTTTTACTCGACTAGCCTGCGGGATGCATCCTCTCGCACGTGTTTTTACTCGACTAGCCTGCGGGATGCATCCTCTCGCACGTGTTTTTACTCGACTACCCTGCGGGATGCATCCTCTCGCACGTGTTTTGCTCGACTAGCCATGCGCATCCCATAAAACCTGCGCATGCGCATCCCACAAAACCTGCGCATGCGCATCCCACAAAACCTCGCACGTATTTTTACTCGACTAGCCTGCGGGATGCATCCTCTCGCACGTGTTTTTACTCGACTAGCCTGCGGGATGCATCCTCTCGCACGTGTTTTTACTCGACTACCCTGCGGGATGCATCCTCTCGCACGTGTTTTTGCGCGACTAGCCTGCGGGATGCATCCTCTCGCACGTGTTTTTGCTCGACTAGGCATGCGCATCCCAAAAAACCTGCGCATGCGCATCCCACAAAACCTGCGCATGCGCATCCCACAAAACCTCGCACGTGTTTTTACTCGACTAGCCTGCGGGATGCATCCTCTCGCACGTGTTTTTACTCGACTAGCCTGCGGGATGCATCCTCTCGCACGTGTTTTTACTCGACTAGCCTGCGGGATGCATCGTCTCGCACGTGTTTTTGCTCGACTAGCCTGCGGGATGCATCCTCTCGCACGTGTTTTTACTCGACTAGCCTGCGGGATGCATCCTCTCGCACGTGTTTTTACTCGACTAGCCTGCGGGATGCATCCTCTTGCACGTGTTTTTACTCGACTAGCCTGCGGGATGCATCCTCTCGCACGTGTTTTTGCTCGACTAGGCATGCGCATCCCAAAAAAACTGCGCATGCGCATCCCACAAAACCTCGCACGTGTTTTTACTCGACTAGCCTGCGGGATGCATCCTCTCGCACGTGTTTTTGCTCGACTAGCCTGCGGGATGCATCCTCTCGCACGTGTTTTTACTCGACTAGCCTGCGGGATGCATCCTCTCGCACGTGTTTTTACTCGACTAGCCTGCGGGATGCATCCTCTCGCACGTGTTTTTACTCGACTACCCTGCGGGATGCATCCTCTCGCACGTGTTTTTGCTCGACTAGCCATGCGCATCCCAGAAAACCTGCGCATGCGCATCCCACAAAACCTCGCACGTGTTTTTACTCGACTAGCCTGCGGGATGCATCCTCTCGCACGTGTTTTTGCTCGACTAGCCTGCGGGATGCATCCTCTCGCACGTGTTTTTACTCGACTAGCCTGCGGGATGCATCCTCTCGCACGTGTTTTTACTCGACTACCCTGCGGGATGCATCCTCTCGCACGTGTTTTTGCTCGACTAGCCTTGCGCATCCCAAAAAACCTGCGCATGCGCATCCCACAAAACCTGCGCATGCGCATCCCACAAAACCTCGCACGTGTTTTTAGTCGACTAGCCTGCGGGATGCATCCTCTCGCACGTGTTTTTACTCGACTAGCCTGCGGGATGCATCCTCTCGCACGTGTTTTTACTCGACTAGCCTGCGGGATGCATCCTCTCGCACGTGTTTTTGCTCGACTAGCCTGCGGGATGCATCCTCTCGCACGTGTTTTTGCTCGACTAGGCATGCGCATCCCAAAAAACCTGCGCATGCGCATCCCAAAAAACCTGCGCATGCGCATCCCACAAAACCTGTGCATGCGCATCCCACAAAACCTCGCACGTGTTTTTACTCGACTAGCCTGCGGGATGCATCCTCTCGCACGTGTTTTTGCTCGACTAGCCTGCGGGATGCATCCTCTCGCACGTGTTTTTGCTCGACTAGCCATGCGCATCCCAAAAAACCTGCGCATGCGCATCCCACAAAACCTCGCACGTGTTTTTACTCGACTAGCCTGCGGGATGCATCCTCTCGCACGTGTTTTTACTCGACTAGCCTGCGGGATGCATCCTCTCGCACGTGTTTTTGCTCGACTAGCCTGCGGGATGCATCCTCTCGCACGTGTTTTTGCTCGACTAGCCTGCGGGATGCATCCTCTCGCACGTGTTTTTACTCGACTAGCCTGCAGGATGCATCCTCTCGCACGTGTTTTTACTCGACTAGCCTGCGGGATGCATCCTCTCGCACGTGTTTTTGCTGGACTACCCTGCGGGATGCATCCTCTCGCACGTGTTTTTGCTCGACTAGCCATGCGCATCCCAAAAAACCTGCGCATGCGCATCCCACAAAACCTGCGCATGCGCATCCTACAAAACCTTGCACGTGTTTTTACTCGACTAGCCTGCGGGATGCATCCTCTCGCACGTGTTTTTGCTCGACTAGCCATGCGCATCCCAAAAAACCTGCGCATGCGCATCCCAAAAAACCTGCGCATGCGCATCCCACAAAACCTGCGCATGCGCATCCCACAAAACCTGCGCATGCGCATCCCACAAAACCTCGCACGTGTTTTTACTCGACTAGCCTGCGGGATGCATCCTCTCGCACGTGTTTTTACTCGACTAGCCTGCGGGATGCATCCTCTCGCACGTGTTTTTACTCGACTACCCTGCGGGATGCATCCTCTCGCACGTGTTTTGCTCGACTAGCCATGCGCATCCCAAAAAACCTGCGCATGCGCATCCCAAAAAACCTGCGCATGCGCATCCCAAAAAACCTGCGCATGCGCATCCCACAAAACCTGCGTATGCGCATCCCACAAAACCTCGCACGTGTTTTTACTCGACTAGCCTGCGGGATGCATCCTCTCGCACGTGTTTTGCTCGACTAGCCATGCGCATCCCAAAAAACCTGCGCATGCGCATCCCAAAAAACCTGCGCATGCGCATCCCAAAAAACCTGCGCATGCGCATCCCACAAAACCTGCGTATGCGCATCCCACAAAACCTCGCACGTGTTTTTACTCGACTAGCCTGCGGGATGCATCCTCTCGCACGTGTTTTTACTCGACTAGCCTGCGGGATGCATCCTCTCGCACGTGTTTTTGCTCGACTAGCCTGCGGGATGCATCCTCTCGCACGTGTTTTTGCTCGACTAGGCATGCGCATCCCAAAAAAACTGCGCATGCGCATCCCACAAAACCTGCGCATGCGCATCCCACAAAACCTCGCACGTGTTTTTACTCGACTAGCCTGCGGGATGCATCCTCTCGCACGTGTTTTTGCTCGACTAGCCTGCGGGATGCATCCTCTCGCACGTGTTTTTACTCGACTAGCCTGCGGGATGCATCCTCTCGCACGTGTTTTTACTGGACTAGCCTGCGGGATGCATCCTCTCGCACGTGTTTTTACTCGACTACCCTGCGGGATGCATCCTCTCGCACGTGTTTTTGCTCGACTAGCCATGCGCATCCCAGAAAACCTGCTCATGCGCATCCCACAAAACCTCGCACGTGTTTTTACTCGACTAGCCTGCGGGATGCATCCTCTCGCACGTGTTTTTACTCGACTAGCCTGCAGGATGCATCCTCTCGCACGTGTTTTTACTCGACTAGCCTGCGGGATGCATCCTCTCGCACGTGTTTTTACTCGACTACCCTGCGGGATGCATCCTCTCGCACGTGTTTTTGCTCGACTAGCCATGCGCATCCCAAAAAACCTGCGCATGCGCATCCCACAAAACCTGCGCATGCGCATCCTACAAAACCTCGCACGTGTTTTTACTCGACTAGCCTGCGGGATGCATCCTCTCGCACGTGTTTTTACTCGACTAGCCTGCAGGATGCATCCTCTCGCACGTGTTTTTACTCGACTAGCCTGCGGGATGCATCCTCTCGCACGTGTTTTTACTCGAGTAGCCTGCGGGATGCATCCTCTCGCACGTGTTTTTGCTGGACTAGCCTGCGGGATGCATCCTCTCGCACGTGTTTTTGCTCGACTAGGCATGCGCATCCCAAAAAACCTGCGCAAGCGCATCCCACAAAACCTGCGCATGCGCATCCCACAAAACCTCGCACGTGTTTTTACTCGAATAGCCTGCGGGATGCATCCTCTCGCACGTGTTTTTACTCGACTAGCCTGCGGGATGCATCCTCTCGCACGTGTTTTTACTCGACTAGCCTGCGGGATGCATCCTCTCGCACGTGTTTTTACTCGACTAGCCTGCGGGATGCATCCTCTCGCACGTGTTTTTGCTCGACTAGCCTGCGGGATGCATCCTCTCGCACGTGTTTTTGCTCGACTAGCCTGCGGGATGCATCCTCTCGCACGTGTTTTTACTCGACTAGCCTGCAGGATGCATCCTCTCGCACGTGTTTTTACTCGACTAGCCTGCGGGATGCATCCTCTCGCACGTGTTTTTGCTCGACTAGCCATGCGCATCCCAAAAAACCTGCGCATGCGCATCCCACAAAACCTGCGCATGCGCATCCCACAAAACCTCGCACGTGTTTTTACTCGACTAGCCTCCGGGATGCATCCTCTCGCACGTGTTTTTACTCGACTAGCCTGCGGGATGCATCCTCTCGCACGTGTTTTTACTCAACTAGCCTGCAGGATGCATCCTCTCGCACGTGTTTTTACTCGACTAGCCTGCGGGATGCATCCTCTCGCACGTGTTTTTACTCGACTACCCTGCGGATGCATCCTCTCGCACGTGTTTTTGCTCGACTAGCCATGCGCATCCCAAAAAACCTGCGCATGCGCATCCACAAAACCTGCGCATGCCACATCCTACAAAACCTCGCACGTGTTTTTACTCGACTAGCCTGCGGGATGCATCCTCTCGCACGTGTTTTTACTCGACTAGCCTGCAGGATGCATCCTCCCGCACGTGTTTTTACTCGACTAGCCTGCGGGATGCATCCTCTCGCACGTGTTTTTACTCGAGTAGCCTGCGGGATGCATCCTCTCGCACGTGTTTTTGCTGGACTAGCCTGCGGGATGCTCCTCTCGCACGTGTTTTTGCTCGACTAGGCATGCGCATCCAAAAAACCTGCGCATGCGCATCCCACAAAAACCTGCGCATGCGCATCCACAAAACCTCGCACGTGTTTTTGCTCGACTAGCCTGCGGGATGCATCCTCTCGCACGTGTTTTTGCTCGACTAGCCTGCGGGATGCATCCTCTCGCACGTGTTTTTACTCGACTAGCCTGCAGGATGCATCCTCTCGCACGTGTTTGTGCTCGAGTAGCCTGCGGGATGCATCCTCTCGCACGTGTTTTTTGCTCGACTAGCCTGCGGGATGCATCCTCTCGCACGTGTTTTTGCTCGACTAGCCTGCGGGATGCATCCTCTCGCACGTGTTTTTGCTCGACTAGCCTGCGGGATGCATCCTCTCGCCACATGTTTTTACTCGACTAGCCTGCGGGATGCAGTCCTCTCGCACGTGTTTTTACTCGACTAGCCTGCGGGATGCATCCTCTCGCACGTGTTTTTTTACTCGACTACCCTGCGGGATGCATCCTCTCGCACGTGTTTTTGCTCGACTAGCCATGCGCATCCCAAAAAACCTGCGCATGCGCATCCCACAAAACCTGCGCATGCGCATCCCACAAAACCCCTCCGCCACGGTGTGTTTTTACTCGACTAGCCTGCGGGATGCATCCTCTCGCACGTGTTTGTGCTCGACTAGCCTGCGGGATGCATCTCTCGCACGTGTTTTTTACTCGACTAGCTGCGGGATGCATCCTCTCGCACGTGTTTTTACTCGACTAGCCTGCGGGATGCATCCTCTCGCACGTGGTTTTTACTCGACTAGCCTGCAGGATGCATCCTCCCGCACGTGTTTGTGCTCGAGTAGCCTGCGGGATGCATCCTCTCGCACATGTTTTTACTCGACTAGCCTGCGGGATTGCATCCTCTCGCACGTGTTTTTGCTCGACTAGGCATGCGCATCCAAAAAAACCTGCGCATGCGCATCCCACAAAACCTCGCACGTGTTTTTACTCGACTAGCCTGCGGGATGCATCCTCTCGCACGTGTTTTTGCTCGACTAGCCTGCGGGATGCATCCTCTCGCACGTGTTTTTACTCGACTAGCCTGCGGGATGCATCCTCTCGCACGTGTTTTTGCTCGACTAGCCATGCGCATCCCAAAAAACCTGCGCATGCGCATCCCACAAAACCTCGCACGTGTTTTTACTCGACTAGCCTGCGGGATGCATCCTCTCGCACGTGTTTGTGCTCGACTAGCCTGCGGGATGCATCCTCTCGCACGTGTTTTTACTCGACTAGCCTGCGGGATGCATCCTCTCGCACGTGTTTTTACTCGACTACCCTGCGGGATGCATCCTCTCGCACGTGTTTTTGCTCGACTAGCCATGCGCATCCCAAAAAACCTGCGCATGCGCATCCCACAAAACCTCGCACGTGTTTTTACTCGACTAGCCTGCGGGATGCATCCTCTCGCACGTGTTTTTACTCGACTAGCCTGCGGGATGCATCCTCTCGCACGTGTTTTTACTCGACTACCCTGCGGGATGCATCCTCTCGCACGTGTTTTTGCTCGACTAGCCATGCGCATCCCAGAAAACCTGCGCATGCGCATCCCACAAAACCTCGCACGTGTTTTTACTCGACTACCCTGCGGGATGCATCCTCTCGCACGTGTTTTGCTCGACTAGCCATGCGCATCCCATAAAACCTGCGCATGCGCATCCCACAAAACCTGCGCATGCGCATCCCACAAAACCTGCGCATGCGCATCCCACAAAACCTCGCACGTATTTTTACTCGACTAGCCTGCGGGATGCATCCTCTCGCACGTGTTTTTACTCGACTACCCTGCGGGATGCATCCTCTCGCACGTGTTTTTGCGCGACTAGCCTGCGGGATGCATCCTCTCGCACGTGTTTTTGCTCGACTAGGCATGCGCATCCCAAAAAACCTGCGCATGCGCATCCCACAAAACCTGCGCATGCGCATCCCACAAAACCTCGCACGTGTTTTTACTCGACTAGCCTGCGGGATGCATCCTCTCGCACGTGTTTTTACTCGATTAGCCTGCGGGATGCATCCTCTCGCACGTGTTTCTACTCGACTAGCCTGCGGGATGCATCGTCTCGCACGTGTTTTTGCTCGACTAGCCTGCGGGATGCATCCTCTCGCACGTGTTTTTACTCGACTAGCCTGCGGGATTCATCCTCTTGCACGTGTTTTTACTCGACTAGCCTGCGGGATGCATCCTCTCGCACGTGTTTTTGCTCGACTAGCCATGCGCATCCCAAAAAACCTGCGCATGCGCATCCCAAAAAACCTGCGCATGCGCATCCCACAAAACCTGCGCATGCGCATCCCACAAAACCTCGCACGTGTTTTTACTCGACTAGCCTGCGGGATGCATCCACTCGCACGTGTTTTTACTCGACTAGCCTGCGGGATGCATCCTCTCGCACGTGTTTTTACTCGACTACCCTGCGGGATGCATCCTCTCGCACGTGTTTTGCTCGACTAGCCATGCGCATCCCAAAAAACCTGCGCATGCGCATCCCAAAAAACCTGCGCATGCGCATCCCAAAAAACCTGCGCATGCGCATCCCACAAAACCTGCGTATGCGCATCCCACAAAACCTCGCACGTGTTTTTACTCGACTAGCCTGCGGGATGCATCCTCTCGCACGTGTTTGCTCGACTAGCCATGCGCATCCCAAAAAACCTGCGCATGCGCATCCCAAAAAACCTGCGCATGCGCATCCCAAAAAACCTGCGCATGCGCATCCCACAAAACCTGCGTATGCGCATCCCACAAAACCTCGCACGTGTTTTTACTCGACTAGCCTGCGGGATGCATCATCTCGCACGTGTTTTTTACTCGACTAGCCTGCGGGATGCATCCTCTCGCACGTGTTTTTTGCTCGACTAGCCTGCGGGATGCATCCTCTCGCACGTGTTTTTGCTCGACTAGGCATGCGCATCCCAAAAAAACTGCGCATGCGCATCCCACAAAACCTGCGCATGCGCATCCCACAAAACCTCGCACGTGTTTTTACTCGACTAGCCTGCGGGATGCATCCTCTCGCACGTGTTTTTTGCTCGACTAGCCTGCGGGATGCATCCTCTCGCACGTGTTTTTACTCGACTAGCCTGCGGGATGCTTCCTCTCGCACGTGTTTTTACTCGACTAGCCTGCGGGATGCATCCTCTCGCACGTGTTTTTACTCGACTACCCTGCGGGATGCATCCTCTCGCACGTGTTTTTTGCTCGACTAGCCATGCGCATCCCAGAAAACTGCGCATGCGCATCCCACAAAAACCTCGCACGTGTTTTTACTCGACTAGCCTGCGGGATGCATCCTCTCGCACGTGTTTTTTGCTCGACTAGCCTGCGGGATGCATCCTCTCGCACGTGTTTTTACTCGACTAGCCTGCGGGATGCATCCTCTCGCACGTGTTTTTACTCGACTACCCTGCGGGATGCATCCTCTCGCACGTGTTTTTTGCTCGACTAGCCTTGCGCATCCCAAAAAACGTGCGCAATGCGCATCCCACAAAACCTCGCACGTGTTTTTACTCGACTAGCCTGCGGGATGCATCCTCTCGCACCGTGTTTGTGCTCGACTAGCCTGCGGGATGCATCCTCTCGCACGTGTTTTTACTCGACTAGCCTGCGGGATGCATCCTCTCGCACGTGTTTTTACTCGACTACCCTGCGGGATGCATCCTCTCGCACGTGTTTTTGCTCGACTAGCCATGCGCATCCCAAAAAACCTGCGCATGCGCATCCCACAAAACCTCGCACGTGTTTTTACTCGACTAGCCTGCGGGATGCATCCTCTCGCACGTGTTTTTGCTCGACTAGCCTGCGGGATGCATCCTCTCGCACGTGTTTTTGCTCGACTAGGCATGCGCATCCCAAAAAACCTGCGCATGCGCATCCCACAAAACCTGTGCATGCGCATCCCACAAAACCTCGCACGTGTTTTTACTCGACTAGCCTGCGGGATGCATCCTCTCGCACGTGTTTTTACGTGTTTTTGCTCGACTAGCCTGCGGGATGCATCCTCTCGCACGTGTTTTTGCTCGACTAGCCATGCGCATCCCAAAAAACCTGCGCATGCGCATCCCACAAAACCTCGCACGTGTTTTTACTCGACTAGCCTGCGGGATGCATCCTCTCGCACGTGTTTTTACTCGACTAGCCTGCGGGATGCATCCTCTCGCACGTGTTTCTGCTCGACTAGCCTGCGGGATGCATCCTCTCGCACGTGTTTTTGCTCGACTAGCCTGCGGGATGCATCCTCTCGCACGTGTTTTTACTCGACTAGCCTGCAGGATGCATCCTCTCGCACGTGTTTTTACTCGACTAGCCTGCGGGATGCATCCTCTCGCACGTGTTTTTGCTGGACTACCCTGCGGGATGCATCCTCTCGCACGTGTTTTTGCTCGACTAGCCATGCGCATCCCAAAAAACCTGCGCATGCGCATCCCACAAAACCTGCGCATGCGCATCCTACAAAACCTCGCACGTGTTTTTACTCGACTAGCCTGCGGGATGCATCCTCTCGCACGTGTTTTTACTCGACTAGCCTGCAGGATGCATCCTCTCGCACGTGTTTTTACTCGACTAGCCTGCGGGATGCATCCTCTCGCACGTGTTTTTACTCGACTAGCCTGCGGGATGCATCCTCTCGCACGGGTTTTTGCTCGACTAGCCATGCGCATCCCAAAAAACCTGCGCATGCGCATTCCAAAAAACCTCGCACGTGTTTTTACTCGACTAGCCTGCGGGATGCATCCTCTCGCACGTGTTTTTACTCGACTAGCCTGCGGGATGCATCCTCTCGCACGTGTTTTTTGCTCGACTACCCATGCGCATCCCAAAAAACCTGCGCATGCGCATCCCACAAAACCTGCGCATGCGCATCCCACAAAACCTCGCACGTGTTTTTACTCGACTAGCCTGCGGGATGCATCCTCTCGCACGTGTTTTTACTCGACTAGCCTGCGGGATGCATCCTCTCGCACGTGTTTTTACTCGACTAGCCTGCGGGATGCATCCTCTCGCACGTGTTTTTGCTCGACTAGCCTGCGGGATGCATCCTCTCGCACGTGTTTTTGCTCGACTAGGCATGCGCATCCCAAAAAACCTGCGCATGCGCATCCCAAAAAACCTGCGCATGCGCATCCCACAAAACCTGCGCATGCGCATCCCACAAAACCTCGCACGTGTTTTTACTCGACTAGCCTGCGGGATGCATCCTCTCGCACGTGTTTTTACTCGACTAGCCTGCGGGATGCATCCTCTCGCACGTGTTTTTACTCGACTAGCCTGCAGGATGCATCCTCTCGCACGTGTTTTTACTCGACTAGCCTGCGGGATGCATCCTCTCGCACGTGTTTTTACTCGACTAGCCTGCAGGATGCATCCTCTCGCACGTGTTTTTACTCGACTAGCCTGCGGGATGCATCCTCTCGCACGTGTTTTTACTCGAGTAGCCTGCGGGATGCATCCTCTCGCACGTGTTTTTGCTGGACTAGCCTGCGGGATGCATCCTCTCGCACGTGTTTTTGCTCGACTAGGCATGCGCATCCCAAAAAACCTGCGCATGCGCATCCCACAAATCCTGCGCATGCGCATCCCACAAAACCTCGCACGTGTTTTTACTCGAATAGCCTGCGGGATGCATCCTCTCGCACGTGTTTTTACTCGACTAGCCTGCGGGATGCATCCTCTCGCACGTGTTTTTACTCGACTAGCCTGCGGGATGCATCCTCTCGCACGTGTTTTTACTCGACTAGCCTGCGGGATGCATCCTCTCGCACGTGTTTTTGCTCGACTAGCCTGCGGGATGCATCCTCTCGCACGTGTTTTTGCTCGACTAGCCTGCGGGATGCATCCTCTCGCACGTGTTTTTACTCGACTAGCCTGCAGGATGCATCCTCTCGCACGTGTTTTTACTCGACTAGCCTGCGGGATGCATCCTCTCGCACGTGTTTTTGCTCGACTAGCCATGCGCATCCCAAAAAACCTGCGCATGCGCATCCCACAAAACCTGCGCATGCGCATCCCACAAAACCTCGCTCGTGTTTTTGCTCGACTAGCCTGCGGGATGCATCCTCTCGCACGTGTTTTTGCTCGACTAGCCTGCGGGATGCATCCTCTCGCACGTGTTTTTACTCGACTAGCCTGCAGGATGCATCCTCTCGCACGTGTTTGTGCTCGAGTAGCCTGCGGGATGCATCCTCTCGCACGTGTTTTTACTCGACTAGCCTGCGGGATGCATCCTCTCGCACGTGGTTTTGCTGGACTAGCCTGCGGGATGCATCCTCTCGCACGTGTTTTTGCTCGACTAGGCATGCGCATCCCAAAAAACCTGCGCATGCGCATCCCACAAAACCTGCGCATGCGCATACCACAAAACCTCGCACGTGTTTTTACTCGACTAGCCTGCGGGATGCATCCTCTCGCACGTGTTTTTACTCGACTAGCCTGCAGGATGCATCCTCTCGCACGTGTTTTTACTCGACTAGCCTGCGGGATGCATCCTCTCGCACGTGTTTTTACTCGAGTAGCCTGCGGGATGCATCCTCTCGCACGTGTTTTTGCTGGACTAGCCTGCGGGATGCATCCTCTCGCACGTGTTTTTGCTCGACTAGGCATGCGCATCCCAAAAAACCTGCGCATGCGCATCCCACAAAACCTGCGCATGCGCATCCCACAAAACCTCGCACGTGTTTTTACTCGAATAGCCTGCGGGATGCATCCTCTCGCACGTGTTTTTACTCGACTAGCCTGCGGGATGCATCCTCTCGCACGTGTTTTTACTCGACTAGCCTGCGGGATGCATCCTCTCGCACGTGTTTTTGCTCGACTAGCCATGCGCATCCCAGAAAACCTGCGCATGCGCATCCCACAAAACCTCGCACGTGTTTTTACTCGACTAGCCTGCGGGATGCATCCTCTCGCACGTGTTTTTGCTCGACTAGCCTGCGGGATGCATCCTCTCGCACGTGTTTTTACTCGACTAGCCTGCGGGATGCATCCTCTCGCACGTGTTTTTACTCGACTACCCTGCGGGATGCATCCTCTCGCACGTGTTTTTGCTCGACTAGCCTTGCGCATCCCAAAAAACCTGCGCATGCGCATCCCACAAAACCTCGCACGTGTTTTTACTCGACTAGCCTGCGGGATGCATCCTCTCGCACGTGTTTTTGCTCGACTAGCCTGCGGGATGCATCCTCTCGCACGTGTTTTTACTCGACTAGCCTGCAGGATGCATCCTCTCGCACGTGTTTTTACTCAACTAGCCTGCGGGATGCATCCTCTCGCACGTGTTTTTGCTGGACTACCCTGCGGGATGCATCCTCTCGCACGTGTTTTTGCTCGACTAGCCATGCGCATCCCAAAAAACCTGCGCATGCGCATCCCACAAAACCTGCGCATGCGCATCCTACAAAACCTCGCACGTGTTTTTACTCGACTAGCCTGCGGGATGCATCCTCTCACACGTGTTTTTACTCGACTAGCCTGCAGGTTGCATCCTCTCGCACGTGTTTTTACTCGACTAGCCTGCGGGATGCATCCTCTCGCACGTGTTTTTACTCGACTAGCCTGCGGGATGCATCCTCTCGCACGGGTTTTTGCTCGACTAGCCATGCGCATCCCAAAAAACCTGCGCATGCGCATCCCAAAAAACCTCGCACGTGTTTTTACTCGACTAGCCTGCGGGATGCATCCTCTCGCACGTGTTTTTACTCGACTAGCCTGCAGGATGCATCCTCTCGCACGTGTTTTTACTCGACTAGCCTGCGGGATGCATCCTCTCGCACGTGTTTTTGCTCGACTAGCCATGCGCATCCCAAAAAACCTGCGCATGCGCATCCCACAAAACCTGCGCATGCGCATCCCACAAAACCTCGCACGTGTTTTTACTCGACTAGCCTGCGGGATGCATCCTCTCGCACGTGTTTTTACTCGACTAGCCTGCGGGATGCATCCTCTCGCACGTGTTTTTTACTCGAGTAGCCTGCGGGATGCATCCTCTCGCACGTGTTTTTGCTGGACTAGCCTGCGGGATGCATCCTCTCGCACGTGTTTTTGCTCGACTAGGCATGCGCATCCCAAAAAACCTGCGCATGCGCATCCCACAAAACCTGCGCATGCGCATCCCACAAAACCTCGCACGTGTTTTTACTCGAATAGCCTGCGGGATGCATCCTCTCGCACGTGTTTTTTACTCGACTAGCCTGCGGGATGCATCCTCTCGCACGTGTTTTTACTCGACTAGCCTGCGGGATGCATCCTCTCGCACGTGTTTTTGCTCGACTAGCCATGCGCATCCCAGAAAACCTGCGCATGCGCATCCCACAAAACCTCGCACGTGTTTTTACTCGACTAGCCTGCGGGATGCATCCTCTCGCACGTGTTTTTGCTCGACTAGCCTGCGGATGCATCCTCTCGCACGTGTTTTTACTCGACTAGCCTGCGGGATGCATCCTCTCGCACGTGTTTTTTACTCGACTACCCTGCGGGATGCATCCTCTCGCACGTGTTTTTGCTCGACTAGCCTTGCGCATCCCAAAAAACCTGCGCATGCGCATCCCACAAAAACCTCGCACGTGTTTTTACTCGACTAGCCTGCGGGATGCATCCTCTCGCACGTGTTTTTGCTCGACTAGCCTGCGGGATGCATCCTCTCGCACGTGTTTTTACTCGACTAGCCTGCAGGATGCATCCTCTCGCACGTGTTTTTACTCAACTAGCCTGCGGGATGCATCCTCTCGCACGTGTTTTTGCTGGACTACCTTGCGGGATGCATCCTCTCGCACGTGTTTTTGCTCGACTAGCCATGCGCATCCCAAAAAACCTGCGCATGCGCATCCCACAAAACCTGCGCATGCGCATCCTACAAAACCTCGCACGTGTTTTTACTCGACTAGCCTGCGGGATGCATCCTCTCGCACGTGTTTTTACTCGACTAGCCTGCAGGTTGCATCCTCTCGCACGTGTTTTTACTCGGACTAGCCTGCGGGATGCATCCTCTCGCACGTGTTTTTACTCGACTAGCCTGCGGGATGCATCCTCTCGCACGGGTTTTTGCTCGACTAGCCATGCGCATCCCAAAAAAACCTGCGCATGCGCATCCCAAAAAACCTCGCACGTGTTTTTACTCGACTAGCCTGCGGGATGCATCCTCTCGCACGTGTTTTTACTCGACTAGCCTGCAGGATGCATCCTCTCGCACGTGTTTTTACTCGACTAGCCTGCGGGATGCATCCTCTCGCACGTGTTTTTGCTCGACTAGCCATGCGCATCCCAAAAAAACCTGCGCATGCGCATCCCACAAAACCTGCGCATGCGCATCCCACAAAACCTCGCACGTGTTTTTACTCGACTAGCCTGCGGGATGCATCCTCTCGCACGTGTTTTTACTCGACTAGCCTGCGGGATGCATCCTCTCGCACGTGTTTTTACTCGACTAGCCTGCGGGATGCATCCTCTCGCACGTGTTTTTACTCGACTAGCCTGCGGGATGCATCCTCTCGCACGTGTTTTTGCTGGACTAGCCTGCGGGATGCATCCTCTCGCACGTGTTTTTGCTCGACTAGGCATGCGCATCCCAAAAAACCTGCGCATGCGCATCCCACAAAACCTGCGCATGCGCATCCCACAAAACCTCGCACGTGTTTTTACTCGAATAGCCTGCGGGATGCATCCTCTCGCACGTGTTTTTACTCGACTAGCCTGCGGGATGCATCCTCTCGCACGTGTTTTTACTCGACTAGCCTGCGGGATGCATCCTCTCGCACGTGTTTTTACTCGACTACCCTGCGGGATGCATCCTCTCGCACGTGTTTTTGCTCGACTAGCCTTGCGCATCCCAAAAAACCTGCGCATGCGCATCCCACAAAACCTCGCACGTGTTTTTACTCGACTAGCCTGCGGGATGCATCCTCTCGCACGTGTTTTTGCTCGACTAGCCTGCGGGATGCATCCTCTCGCACGTGTTTTTACTCGACTAGCCTGCAGGATGCATCCTCTCGCACGTGTTTTTACTCAACTAGCCTGCGGGATGCATCCTCTCGCACGTGTTTTTGCTGGACTACCCTGCGGGATGCATCCTCTCGCACGTGTTTTTGCTCGACTAGCCATGCGCATCCCAAAAAACCTGCGCATGCGCATCCCACAAAACCTGCGCATGCGCATCCTACAAAACCTCGCACGTGTTTTTACTCGACTAGCCTGCGGGATGCATCCTCTCACACGTGTTTTTACTCGACTAGCCTGCAGGTTGCATCCTCTCGCACGTGTTTTTACTCGACTAGCCTGCGGGATGCATCCTCTCGCACGTGTTTTTTACTCGACTAGCCTGCGGGATGCATCCTCTCGCACGGGTTTTTGCTCGACTAGCCATGCGCATCCCAAAAAACCTGCGCATGCGCATCCCAAAAAACCTCGCACGTGTTTTTACTCGACTAGCCTGCGGGATGCATCCTCTCGCACGTGTTTTTACTCGACTAGCCTGCAGGATGCATCCTCTCGCACGTGTTTTTACTCGACTAGCCTGCGGGATGCATCCTCTCGCACGTGTTTTTGCTCGACTAGCCATGCGCATCCCAAAAAACCTGCGCATGCGCATCCCACAAAACCTGCGCATGCGCATCCCACAAAACCTCGCACGTGTTTTTACTCGACTAGCCTGCGGGATGCATCCTCTCGCACGTGTTTTTACTCGACTAGCCTGCGGGATGCATCCTCTCGCACGTGTTTTTACTCGAGTAGCCTGCGGGATGCATCCTCTCGCACGTGTTTTTGCTGGACTAGCCTGCGGGATGCATCCTCTCGCACGTGTTTTTGCTCGACTAGGCATGCGCATCCCAAAAAACCTGCGCATGCGCATCCCACAAAACCTGCGCATGCGCATCCCACAAAACCTCGCACGTGTTTTTTACTCGAATAGCCTGCGGGATGCATCCTCTCGCACGTGTTTTTACTCGACTAGCCTGCGGGATGCATCCTCTCGCACGTGTTTTTACTCGACTAGCCTGCGGGATGCATCCTCTCGCACGTGTTTTTGCTCGACTAGCCATGCGCATCCCAGAAAACCTGCGCATGCGCATCCCACAAAACCTCGCACGTGTTTTTACTCGACTAGCCTGCGGGATGCATCCTCTCGCACGTGTTTTTGCTCGACTAGCCTGCGGGATGCATCCTCTCGCACGTGTTTTTTACTCGACTAGCCTGCGGGATGCATCCTCTCGCACGTGTTTTTACTCGACTACCCTGCGGGATGCATCCTCTCGCACGTGTTTTTGCTCGACTAGCCTTGCGCATCCCAAAAAACCTGCGCATGCGCATCCCACAAAACCTCGCACGTGTTTTTACTCGACTAGCCTGCGGGATGCATCCTCTCGCACGTGTTTTTTGCTCGACTAGCCTGCGGGATGCATCCTCTCGCACGTGTTTTTACTCGACTAGCCTGCAGGATGCATCCTCTCGCACGTGTTTTTACTCAACTAGCCTGCGGGATGCATCCTCTCGCACGTGTTTTTGCTGGACTACCTTGCGGGATGCATCCTCTCGCACGTGTTTTTGCTCGACTAGCCATGCGCATCCCAAAAAACCTGCGCATGCGCATCCCACAAAACCCTGCGCATGCGCATCCTACAAAACCTCGCACGTGTTTTTACTCGACTAGCCTGCGGGATGCATCCTCTCGCACGTGTTTTTACTCGACTAGCCTGCAGGTTGCATCCTCTCGCACGTGTTTTTACTCGACTAGCCTGCGGGATGCATCCTCTCGCACGTGTTTTTACTCGACTAGCCTGCGGGATGCATCCTCTCGCACGGGTTTTTGCTCGACTAGCCATGCGCATCCCAAAAAACCTGCGCATGCGCATCCCAAAAAACCTCGCACGTGTTTTTACTCGACTAGCCTGCGGGATGCATCCTCTCGCACGTGTTTTTACTCGACTAGCCTGCAGGATGCATCCTCTCGCACGTGTTTTTACTCGACTAGCCTGCGGGATGCATCCTCTCGCACGTGTTTTTGCTCGACTAGCCATGCGCATCCCAAAAAACCTGCGCATGCGCATCCCACAAAACCTGCGCATGCGCATCCCACAAAACCTCGCACGTGTTTTTACTCGACTAGCCTGCGGGATGCATCCTCTCGCACGTGTTTTTACTCGACTAGCCTGCGGGATGCATCCTCTCGCACGTGTTTTTACTCGACTAGCCTGCGGGATGCATCCTCTCGCACGTGTTTTTACTCGACTAGCCTGCGGGATGCATCCTCTCGCACGTGTTTTTGCTCGACTAGCCTGCGGGATGCATCCTCTCGCACGTGTTTTTGCTCGACTAGGCATGCGCATCCCAAAAAACCTGCGCATGCGCATCCCAAAAAACCTGCGCATGCGCATCCCACAAAACCTGCGCATGCGCATCCCACAAAACCTCGCACGTGTTTTTACTCGACTAGCCTGCGGGATGCATCCTCTCGCACGTGTTTTTACTCGACTAGCCTGCGGGATGCATCCTCTCGCACGTGTTTTTACTCGACTAGCCTGCAGGATGCATCCTCTCGCACGTGTTTTTACTCGACTAGCCTGCGGGATGCATCCTCTCGCACGTGTTTTTACTCGACTAGGCATGCGCATCCCAAAAAACCTGCGCATGCGCATCCCACAAAACCTCGCACGTGTTTTTACTCGAATAGCCTGCGGGATGCATCCTCTCGCACGTGTTTTTACTCGACTAGCCTGCGGGATGCATCCTCTCGCACGTGTTTTTACTCGACTAGCCTGCGGGATGCATCCTCTCGCACGTGTTTTTACTCGACTAGCCTGCGGGATGCATAGTCTCGCACGTGTTTTTGCTCGACTAGCCTGCGGGATGCATCCTCTCGCACGTGTTTTTGCTCGACTAGCCTGCGGGATGCATCCTCTCGCACGTGTTTTTACTCGACTAGCCTGCAGGATGCATCCTCTCGCACGTGTTTTTACTCGACTAGCCTGCGGGATGCATCCTCTCGCACGTGTTTTTGCTCGACGAGCCATGCGCATCCCAAAAAACCTGCGCATGCGCATCCCACAAAACCTGCGCATGCGCATCCCACAAAACCTCGCACGTGTTTTTGCTCGACTAGCCTGCGGGATGCATCCTCTCGCACGTGTTTTTGCTCGACTAGCCTGCGGGATGCATCCTCTCGCACGTGTTTTTACTCGACTAGCCTGCAGGATGCATCCTCTCGCACGTGTTTTTACTCGACTACCCTGCGGGATGCATCCTCTCGCACGTGTTTTTGCTCGACTAGCCATGCGCATCCCAAAAAACCTGCGCATGCGCATCCCACAAAACCTGCGCATGCGCATCCTACAAAACCTCGCACGTGTTTTTACTCGACTAGCCTGCGGGATGCATCCTCTCGCACGTGTTTTTACTCGACTAGCCTGCAGGATGCATCCTCTCGCACGTGTTTTTACTCGACTAGCCTGCGGGATGCATCCTCTCGCACGTGTTTTTACTCGAGTAGCCTGCGGGATGCATCCTCTCGCACGTGTTTTTGCTGGACTAGCCTGCGGGATGCATCCTCTCGCACGTGTTTTTGCTCGACTAGGCATGCGCATCCCAAAAAACCTGCGCATGCGCATCCCACAAAACCTGCGCATGCGCATCCCACAAAACCTCGCACGTGTTTTTACTCGAATAGCCTGCGGGATGCATCCTCTCGCACGTGTTTTTACTCGACTAGCCTGCGGGATGCATCCTCTCGCACGTGTTTTTACTCGACTAGCCTGCGGGATGCATCCTCTCGCACGTGTTTTTGCTCGACTAGCCATGCGCATCCCAGAAAACCTGCGCATGCGCATCCCACAAAACCTCGCACGTGTTTTTACTCGACTAGCCTGCGGGATGCATCCTCTCGCACGTGTTTTTGCTCGACTAGCCTGCGGGATGCATCCTCTCGCACGTGTTTTTACTCGACTAGCCTGCGGGATGCATCCTCTCGCACGTGTTTTTACTCGACTACCCTGCGGGATGCATCCTCTCGCACGTGTTTTTGCTCGACTAGCCTTGCGCATCCCAAAAAACCTGCGCATGCGCATCCCACAAAACCTCGAACGTGTTTTTTCTCGACTAGCCTGCGGGATGCATCCTCTCGCACGTGTTTTTGCTCGACTAGCCTGCGGGATGCATCCTCTCGCACGTGTTTTTACTCGACTAGCCTGCAGGATGCATCCTCTCGCACGTGTTTTTACTCAACTAGCCTGCGGGATGCATCCTCTCGCACGTGTTTTTGCTGGACTACCCTGCGGGATGCATCCTCTCGCACGTGTTTTTGCTCGACTAGCCATGCGCATCCCAAAAAACCTGCGCATGCGCATCCCACAAAACCTGCGCATGCGCATCCTACAAAACCTCGCACGTGTTTTTACTCGACTAGCCTGCGGGATGCATCCTCTCGCACGTGTTTTTACTCGACTAGCCTGCAGGTTGCATCCTCTCGCACGTGTTTTTACTCGACTAGCCTGCGGGATGCATCCTCCCGCACGTGTTTTTACTCGACTAGCCTGCGGGATGCATCCTCTCGCACGGGTTTTTGCTCGACTAGCCATGCGCATCCCAAAAAACCTGCGCATGCGCATCCCAAAAAACCTCGCACGTGTTTTTACTCGACTAGCCTGCGGGATGCATCCTCTCGCACGTGTTTTTACTCGACTAGCCTGCAGGATGCATCCTCTCGCACGTGTTTTTACTCGACTAGCCTGCGGGATGCATCCTCTCGCACGTGTTTTTGCTCGACTAGCCATGCGCATCCCAAAAAACCTGCGCATGCGCATCCCACAAAACCTGCGCATGCGCATCCCACAAAACCTCGCACGTGTTTTTACTCGACTAGCCTGCGGGATGCATCCTCTCGCACGTGTTTTTGCTCGACTAGCCTGCGGGATGCATCCTCTCGCACGTGTTTTTGCTCGACTAGGCATGCGCATCCCAAAAAACCTGCGCATGCGCATCCCAAAAAACCTGCGCATGCGCATCCCACAAAACCTGCGCATGCGCATCCCACAAAACCTCGCACGTGTTTTTACTCGACTAGCCTGCGGGATGCATCCTCTCGCACGTGTTTTTACTCGACTAGCCTGCGGGATGCATCCTCTCGCACGTGTTTTTACTCGACTAGCCTGCAGGATGCATCCTCTCGCACGTGTTTTTACTCGACTAGCCTGCGGGATGCATCCTCTCGCACGTGTTTTTACTCGACTACCCTGCGGGATGCATCCTCTCGCACGTGTTTTTGCTCGACTAGCCATGCGCATCCCAAAAAACCTGCGCATGCGCATCCCACAAAACCTGCGCATGCGCATCCTACAAAACCTCGCACGTGTTGTTACTCGACTAGCCTGCAGGATGCATCCTCTCGCACGTGTTTTTACTCGACTAGCCTGCGGGATGCATCCTCTCGCACGTGTTTTTACTCGAGTAGCCTGCGGGATGCATCCTCTCGCACGTGTTTTTGCTGGACTAGCCTGCGGGATGCATCCTCTCGCACGTGTTTTTGCTCGACTAGCCTGCGGGATGCATCCTCTCGCACGTGTTTTTACTCGACTAGCCTGCGGGATGCATCCTCTCGCACGTGTTTTTGCTCGACTAGCCTGCGGGATGCATCCTCTCGCACGTGTTTTTGCTCGACTAGCCTGCGGGATGCATCCTCTCGCACGTGTTTTTACTCGACTAGCCTGCGGGATGCATCCTCTCGCACGTGTTTTTGCTCGACTAGCCTGCGGGATGCATCCTCTCGCACGTGTTTTTGCTCGACTAGCCTGCGGGATGCATCCTCTCGCACGTGTTTTTACTCGACTAGCCTGCAGGATGCATCCTCTCGCACGTGTTTTTACTCGACTAGCCTGCGGGATGCATCCTCTCGCACGTGTTTTTGCTCGACTAGCCATGCGCATCCCAAAAAACCTGCGCATGCGCATCCCACAAAACCTGCGCATGCGCACCCACAAAACCTCGCACGTGTTTTTGCTCGACTAGCCTGCGGGATGCATCCTCTCGCACGTGTTTTTGCTCGACTAGCCTGCGGGATGCATCCTCTCGCACGTGTTTGTGCTCGACTAGCCTGCGGGATGCATCCTCTCGCACGTGTTTGTGCTCGACTAGCCTGCGGGATGCATCCTCTCGCACGTGTTTTTGCTCGACTAGCCTGCGGGATGCATCCTCTCGCACGTGTTTTTGCTCGACTAAACTGCGGGATGCATCCTCTCGCACGTGTTTTTACTCGACTAGCCTGCAGGATGCATCCTCTCGCACGTGTTTTTACTCGACTAGCCTGCGGGATGCATCCTCTCGCACGTGTTTTTACTCGACTACCCTGCGGGATGCATCCTCTCGCACGTGTTTTTGCTCGACTAGCCATGCGCATCCCAAAAAAACTGCGCATGCGCATCCCACAAAACCTGCGCATGCGCATCCCACAAAACCTCGCACGTGTTTTTACTCGACTAGCCTGCGGGATGCATCCTCTCGCACGTGTTTTTACTCGACTAGCCTGCGGGATGCATCCTCTCGCACGTGTTTTTACTCGACTAGCCTGCGGGATGCATCCTCTCGCACGTGTTTTTCCTCGACTAGCCATGCGCATCCCACAAAACCTCGCACGTGTTTTTACTCGACTAGCCTGCGGGATGCATCCTCTCGCACGTGTTTTTGCTCGACTAGCCTGCGGGATGCATCCTCTCGCACGTGTTTTTGCTCGACTAGCCATGCGCATCCCAAAAAACCTGCGCATGCGCATCCCACAAAACCTCGCACGTGTTTTTACTCGACTAGCCTGCGGGATGCATCCTCTCGCACGTGTTTTTACTCGACTAGCCTGCGGGATGCATCCTCTCGCACGTGTTTTTGCTCGACTAGCCTGCGGGATGCATCCTCTCGCACGTGTTTTTGCTCGACTAGCCTGCGGGATGCATCCTCTCGCACGTGTTTTTACTCGACTAGCTTGCAGGATGCATCCTCTCGCACGTGTTTTTACTCGACTAGCCTGCAGGATGCATCCTCTCGCACGTGTTTTTGCTGGACTAGCCTGCGGGATGCATCCTCTCGCACGTGTTTTTGCTCGACTAGCCTGCGGGATGCATCCTCTCGCACGTGTTTTTACTCGACTAGCTTGCAGGATGCATCCTCTCGCACGTGTTTTTACTCGACTAGCCTGCGGGATGCATCCTCTCGCACGTGTTTTTACTCGACTAGCCTGCGGGATGCATCCTCTCGCACGTGTTTTTCCTCGACTAGCCATGCGCATCCCAAAAAACCTGCGCATGCGCATCCCACAAAACCTCGCACGTGTTTTTACTCGACTAGCCTGCCGGATGCATCCTCTCGCACGTGTTTTTGCTCGACTAGCCTGCGGGATGCATCCTCTCGCACGTGTTTTTGCTCGACTAGCCATGCGCATCCCAAAAAACCTGCGCATGCGCATCCCACAAAACCTCGCACGTGTTTTTACTCGACTAGCCTGCGGGATGCATCCTCTCGCACGTGTTTTTACTCGACTAGCCTGCGGGATGCATCCTCTCGCACGTGTTTTTGCTCGACTAGCCTGCGGGATGCATCCTCTCGCACGTGTTTTTGCTCGACTAGCCTGCGGGATGCATCCTCTCGCACGTGTTTTTACTCGACTAGCTTGCAGGATGCATCCTCTCGCACGTGTTTTTACTCGACTAGCCTGCGGGATGCATCCTCTCGCACGTGTTTTTGATGGACTAGCCTGCGGGATGCATCCTCTCGCACGTGTTTTTGCTCGACTAGGCATGCGCATCCCAAAAAACCTGCGCATGCGCATCCCAAAAAACCTGCGCATGCGCATCCCAAAAAACCTGCGCATGCGCATCCCACAAAACCTGCGCATGCGCATCCCACAAAACCTCGCACGTGTTTTTACTCGACTAGCCTGCGGGATGCATCCTCTCGCACGTGTTTTTACTCGACTAGCCTGCGGGATGCATCCTCTCGCACGTGTTTTTACTCGACTAGCCTGCGGGATGCATCCTCTCGCACGTGTTTTTACTCGACTAGCCTGCGGGATGCATCCTCTCGCACGTGTTTTTGCTCGACTAGCCTGCGGGACGCATCCTCTCGCACGTGTTTTTGCTCGACTAGCCTGCGGGATGCATCCTCTCGCACGTGTTTTTGCTCGACTAGACTGCGGGATGCATCCTCTCGCACGTGTTTTTACTCGACTAGCCTGCAGGATGCATCCTCTCGCACGTGTTTTTACTCGACTAGCCTGCGGGATGCATCCTCTCGCACGTGTTTTTACTCGACTACCCTGCGGGATGCATCCTCTCGCACGTGTTTTTGCTCGACTAGCCATGCGCATCCCAAAAAACCTGCGCATGCGCATCCCACAAAACCTCGCACGTGTTTTTACTCGACTAGCCTGCGGGATGCATCCTCTCGCACGTGTTTTTACTCGACTAGCCTGCAGGATGCTTCCTCTCGCACGTGTTTTTACTCGACTAGCCTGCGGGATGCATCCTCTCGCACGTGTTTTTACTCGACTAGCCTGCAGGATGCATGCTCTCGCACGTGTTTTTACTCGACTAGCCTGCGGGATGCATCCTCTCGCACGTGTTTTTGCTCGACTAGCCTGCGGGATGCATCCTCTCGCACGTGTTTTTGCTCGACTAGCCTGCGGGATGCATCCTCTCGCACGTGTTTTTGCTCGACTAGCCTGCGGGATGCATCCTCTCGCACGTGTTTTTGCTCGACTAGCCATGCGCATCCCAAAAAACCTGCGCATGCGCATCCCACAAAACCTGCGCATGCGCATCCCACAAAACCTCGCACGTGTTTTTACTCGACTAGCCTGCGGGATGCATCCTCTCGCACGTGTTTTTACTCGACTAGCCTGCGGGATGCATCCTCTCGCACGTGTTTTTACTCGACTAGCCTGCGGGATGCATTCTCTCGCACGTGTTTTTACTCGACTAGCCTGCGGGATGCATCCTCTCGCACGTGTTTTTACTCGACTAGCCTGCGGGATGCATCCTCTCGCACGTGTTTTTACTCGACTACCCTGCGGTATGCATCCTCTCGCACGTGTTTTGCTCGACTAGCCATGCGCATCCCATAAAACCTGCGCATGCGCATCCCACAAAACCTGCGCATGCGCATCCCACAAAACCTCGCACGTGTTTTTACTCGACTAGCCTGCGGGATGCATCCTCTCGCACGTGTTTTTACTCGACTAGCCTGCGGGATGCATCCTCTCGCACGTGTTTTTACTCGACTAGCCTGCGGGATGCATCCTCTCGCACGTGTTTTTGCTCGACTAGCCATGCGCATCCCAAAAAACCTGCGCATGCGCATCCCAAAAAATCTGCGCATGCGCATCCCACAAAACCTGCGCATGCGCATCCCACAAAACCCCGCACGTGTTTGTGCTCGACTAGCCTGCGGGATGCATCCTTTCGCACGTGTTTTTACTCGACTAGCCTGCGGGATGCATCCTCTCGCACGTGTTTTTGCTCGACTAGCTTACGGGATGCATCCTCTCGCACGTGTTTTTGCTCGACTAGCCATGCGCATCCCAAAAAACCTGCGCATCCCAAAAAATCTGCGCATGCGCATCCCACAAAACCTGCGCATGCGCATCCCACAAAACCTCGCACGTGTTTGTGCTCGACTAGACTGCGGGATGCATCCTTTCGCACGTGTTTTTACTCGACTAGCCTGCGGGATGCATCCTCTCGCACGTGTTTTTGCTCGACTAGCCTGCGGGATGCATCCTCTCGCACGTGTTTGTGCTCGACTAGCCTGCGGGATGCATCCTCTCGCACGTGTTTTTACTCGACTAGCCTGCGGGATGCATCCTCTCGCACGTGTTTTTGCTCGACTAGCCTGCGGGATGCATCCTCTCGCACGTGTTTTTGCTCGACTAGCCTGCGGGATGCATCCTCTCGCACGCGTTTTTACTCGACTACCCTGCGGGATGCATCCTCTCGCACGTGTTTTTACTCGACTAGCCTGCGGGATGCATCCTCTCGCACGTGTTTTTGCTCGACTAGCCATGCGCATCCCAAAAAACCTGCGCATGCGCATCCCACAAAACCTCGCACGTGTTTTTACTCGACTAGCCTGCGGGATGCATCCTCTCGCACGTGTTTTTGCTCGACTAGCCATGCGCATCCCAAAAAACCTGCACATGCGCATCCCAAAAAACCTGCGCATGCGCATCCCACAAAACTTGCGCATGCGCATCCCACAAAACCTCGCACGTGTTTTTACTCGACTAGCCTGCGGGATGCATCCTCTCGCACGTGTTTTTACTCGACTAGCCTGCGGGATGCATCCTCTCGCACGTGTTTTTGCTCGACTAGCCTGCGGGATGCATCCTCTCGCACGTGTTTTTGCTCGACTAGCCATGCGCATCCCAAAAAACCTGCGCATGCGCATCCCAAAAAATCTGCGCATGCGCATCCCACAAAACCTGCGCATGCGCATCCCACAAAACCTCGCACGTGTTTGTGCTCGACTAGCCTGCGGGATGCATCCTTTCGCACGTGTTTTTACTCGACTAGCCTGCGGGATGCATCCTCTCGCACGTGTTTTTGCTCGACTAGCCTGCGGGATGCATCCTCTCGCACGTGTTTTTGCTCGACTAGCCATGCGCATCCCAAAAAACCTGCGCATCCCAAAAAATCTGCGCATGCGCATCCCACAAAACCTGCGCATGCGCATCCCACAAAACCTCGCACGTGTTTGTGCTCGACTAGACTGCGGGATGCATCCTTTCGCACGTGTTTTTACTCGACTAGCCTGCGGGATGCATCCTCCCGCACGTGTTTTTGCTCGACTAGCCTGCGGGATGCATCCTCTCGCACGTGTTTGTGCTCGACTAGCCTGCGGGATGCATCCTCTCGCACGTGTTTTTACTCGACTAGCCTGCGGGATGCATCCTCTCGCACGTGTTTTTGCTCGACTAGCCTGCGGGATGCATCCTCTCGCACGTGTTTTTGCTCGACTAGCCTGCGGGATGCATCCTCTCGCACGCGTTTTTACTCGACTACCCTGCGGGATGCATCCTCTCGCACGTGTTTTTGCTCGACTAGCCTGCGGGATGCATCCTCTCGCACGTGTTTTTACTCGACTAGCCTGCGGGATGCATCCTCTCGCACGTGTTTTTGCTCGACTAGCCATGCGCATCCCAAAAAACCTGCGCATGCGCATCCCACAAAACCTGCGCATGCGCATCCCACAAAACCTCGCACGTGTTTTTACTCGACTAGCCTGCGGGATGCATCCTCTCGCACGTGTTTTTACTCGACTAGCCTGCGGGATGCATCCTCTCGCACGTGTTTTTACTCGACTAGCCTGCGGGATGCATCCTCTCGCACGTGTTTTTGCTCGACTAGCCTGCGGGATGCATCCTCTCGCACGTGTTTTTGCTCGACTAGCCTGCGGGATGCATCCTCTCGCACGCGTTTTTACTCGACTACCCTGCGGGATGCATCCTCTCGCACGTGTTTTTGCTCGACTAGCCTGCGGGATGCATCCTCTCGCACGTGTTTTTACTCGACTAGCCTGCGGGATGCATCCTCTCGCACGTGTTTTTGCTCGACTAGCCATGCGCATCCCAAAAAACCTGCGCATGCGCATCCCACAAAACCTGCGCATGCGCATCCCACAAAACCTCGCACGTGTTTTTACTCGACTAGCCTGCGGGATGCATCCTCTCGCA